>NC_134834.1:127618772-127655710 GCF_004210375.1 Tachypleus tridentatus | reverse complement strand
GTGATAAGTTCAGTAATCTCAAGATAAAGGAATGTATCTTGTAGGCATATTTAAAAATGACCAGAGTAGGCCTTGAACAGAAACCAATTTAATTAGCAAAGAAATACATGTCTGTTTAGATTCTCAAACTATAGGGCATTACTAGAGACTTCATCAGTCGACGTAAAACTTAGCAACCATCTCAGTATTTATTAAAGTATAAATGTTAACCACTTAATTGAATTAACGGTTCACGTAATATAACATGAACTCCTTAAGGCAGTGATTCTTAACCTGAGTTCAATCGAACCCTCAGGGTTCGGTGAGTCAATCTCAGAGGTTCGGAGGAGGTCAAGACACACACTGTGTGTGTAACATAAATTAGACCTTTATTATGTACGCTTATATTCGATGAAGAAATAAATTGACACTTGCGAACATTTTTACTTTACTTTACTTATTGTTAAATTTTACTGACTTAATTGTAGCAACAAATAAACATATACTGTTACTCTACAACCCTGACATTAGATATTTTATTTTTTTTTAACATATTGCTGTCTGAAATATATAATAAAGTGTACTTACGTTTGTGTATACGTATACACATTTAGATAGTAAAGGTGCAGGTACATTTTCAGGACAAACGAAAACTTATTATTGTAAGAGAAATAAACACTTATGTACGAAATATTGACGTTTTAGTCTAAAGAAAAATTTATTACCTTTCATTTTGCTTATAACTTACTTAACAAGTCTGTGATTTTACACGCTTATCGGAACTTAACTATAATATAAACTATTTTAGAGCAGGAAAAATAACTCGATTTGTAGCTCGACGCTCAACTCGGAATCCTTAAAAAACAAAAAACGATTAGATTTTGGTGAAAGAGATTTTATTTTAGTTCCGGTCACAATTAATGAATCGTCAAAAGAAACAGGTAATCTTTATTGTATATAAATTATTAAAGTAATATATGTGACTCGTTTGTTTAGCTACGTTATGTGTATTATAACGAAAAATATTAGAACAACAACATTTTATACATTGTTAAACGAACATCACGGCACACTCGAGAAACAGAACATCATAAGTAGTTTTATAATGTAACGCGTATTTTAATATCAATCAATTAAGAATATTAACGCCGAAAGATGCAAATGAAGCAAAACGTTGGTTTAAATTAAAATATATTTTATATTTATCTGTAATATGAAGGTCGGTTTTTCTTGACTTTATCAAAATATTAACATAAAAAGTGCAAAATTATATATTTTCTCATAACAACAATTATCTACCTGATATTGTTGACACGTCACGTTGCTAAGAGCAAAACCTTAGAAACCAGTTCTACAGAGGAGTGTAAAAGATATTATAAGCTGAGTTCTAGATAAAATGGATTTCCTTTCTTTTCGCATTAGTCGTGCAATTTTAATTTACTATCAGTCGATGGAAACATCACTGCCACTATCAAAGTTGTATCTTCTTTTTGTTTATGGTATTTTAGTGGTGTTGGCTTTAATTTATTTAAAGCTTAGTAGATCAATCTACATAATATATTTGCCAAAGACTACTAAGTTCATGATATTTCCTGTGCGCTATAATTTCGCTAATTGGGCACACTTGTCTTGAAATCGTGTTCCTCACATATATACAAAAAATAACGCACGAAGAAAATAACCATGGCTGGAAATTAAAAAGCTATCTCATCTCAATTATGAACAAAAAATACCCTGATTTTGGGTAAGTCATGAGACTTGACAATATTGGTTTTTTAACTTTTATAAATAGTTTGATTATGTCATTTCAGAAGTATTTCACTGTGAAAGATATATGGAATTAGCTGTATCTTTAAACATGTTATGCAATCAATAATTAACAAAACATCTTTTGTGTTTTTACAAATTACTGTATATTTACATCCATGTAATTGTAGTTGCTGGTCCTAGAGATTTCTTCAATCACGTGTATCTATACTATCCGTAGGTATATGAGACTAATGGTTTATTCTCCATGTTACAAAAACCACAGACCTGATTATTTAACACATTTAAATCTGCTTTCTATTGTCAGTTATCCTGATTATAGAAGATGTCATAAAGGGTGCTCAGAGGAAGGTTCGTATTTACATAACCTGAGGAACCTTATAATCTACTATGCCGGATTTACAGTATTCATAAGTCTTGGGTTATGTCTGCTACTCCTTCAGGTGTTAAAGGTGAGATTTTAACTCAAATCTTGTAATTATTATATTTACTGAAAATCTCTCAGCCAATTATACAATACAGTAAAAATCTTCATTAGAACAACATCGAATGATTATCTGTTTAAATACTTATTGATGTTTGGACACTAACTAAATGTTAGAATTATGTTTCACCAACATAGGGGCTCGGCACGGCCAAGTGGGTTAAGCCGTTCGATTCGTAATCTGAGGGTCGCGGGTTCGAATCCCAGTCGCGCCAAATATGCTCGCCCTTACAGCCGTATGAGCGTTATAAATGTGACGGTCAATCCCACTGTTCGTTGGTAAAAGAGTAGCCCAAGAATTGGCGGTGGGTAGTGATAACAAGATGCCTCCCTCTTGTCTTACACTGCTAAATTAGAAACAGCTAGAGCAGATAGCCCTCGAGTAGTTTTGCGCGAAATTCGAAACAAACAATATAATTAATCTTGACAAACGTATGTATATTTGTGTGGTATATTAATTGTTGTTTTATAATACTTTATATAATTCAAATTATGTAGTGTAGACAATTTTACTAACAATAAACGACTTTACAACCCAAATTTTTGTGTCTTAAGTACAAAACTATACAAAGGGCTATCTGCGCTCAGCCCACAACGAGTATCGAAACTTAATTTTAGTGGCATAATCCCGCCGCTTTGCTAACGGGAGTCTTCAGATTTCTTATTTGTCTTTAATAGACACACAACGTTTCGCTTTTACAGCTTCGTCAGGAGTGTTCCAGTCAAACACTTACCGTAATTGCCAGTACAAAGCGTCCTAGTGTTTAATTAATATATTTCAAACTGTAGTGTTCATTGTTACTTTTGAGTTATTTTACTGATATTTTCCCACGGCAGTCTTGGTTTTAGTGTTGTTGTTGTTTTTCATTTACAGTCTTAGGATCATATAATTCAAAAGCTTCTCTTTGATTATGGTATCAGAACATTGGGTTCACAGTTGCTCTGTGAATACATCATTGGCTTTGAATTATTACTCATTGTTACAAAATTAATAACTACGTGTCTTTAACAGTATACAATTTATTAAAAATAGGAACTGAAAACTGCTCACTTGTTGGGCTGGACGGAAAACTGACAGACAAAGAAATCATGATAAAGTTAAGAAGTATTGTTTCTCAGGAAATCCCAATATGAAATATAGAAAATATCAGAAATCGGCCATGGTAAGTCTCATTGTAATAAATATCTCAGCAGATTTTTATTGTATTTAAATTTATGATAAAATATGATAAATTGAGTGTGCTAAGTGTTCTTATTAAAACTTGAGTCTTTGGGTTGAGGTTCTGTATGTGAGTTTTTTAGAAGTCAGATCCCAAAGTAGAATCGCTTATGATTTTGTGAAAGGATTCAGAAGAAATAAATGTAACAGATAAAAACATAGCACTAATTAATTATAAGGTATTGTTTTACTTTAGCTGTATCTCTTAATCAGCTTGTTTTTCTAAGACCATATATTGAATTTAAAAAAAAAAACTGCTGGTTTACCTTGATTTATTTTAAAAACTTTTCAACTGAGTGAATGTATGACATTAAACTGATCATTTTGTAAATTTTACGTCACAAATTCTTTCTTTATGTTCCAAATACTATTAAAAAGCAGGCGTCATGATCGAAACTAAATATTAAAACAAGGGTTAATTACATGTCATATAGTGACCACTGAACTAAAATGTTTTTATACTTTCTTCATAACACTTCGTACTTTCACAGTAATTCACTTTTTCCTTGTGTAGAAGAAAAAATTACCAGCGTTGTAAACATGTTAACAGTCATGAAAAATGTATTAGTTCAAACCTTCAAACTATCAATTTATTTATTAGTATTATGATTTAGTTATTAAAATTACAAATACATAGATATTTTATTAATTTCAATGACTACTTCCGATATAGTGCATTACCTTCAGTTACATAAATGGCTATTCTTCTTCAGTTCTGCCCACTATAAGCAGAAACGTTTTTTACGCATGTCATATGCCTCCAGCCGCTCCTTTCATGTAAATTACCCTGGGAAAACCCTCCACTGATAAAAACGCTGCATGTGCTTGTTAAGCATATAACTCTCTTTATTCAGTTTTATCAGACTATCATTTCTTTTGTGGCAAGGTTTTAGAAGTTTAAAATTGTTCTACCTAATTATAACTCGAATAGTTGTACTTCCAAAGAGATTTATTTTATTATACATCTCACGCCTTTATCTTTAACATACTATCCAATCATAATTGTTTTATTGTTATTATTTTTTCTTTCTCACACGTTTATATTCATCTATCAAAGAATTTGTTCGATCTATTATTTACCATTAATTTCAAAATTAATGTTGCCACTTTGTGTGTCACACCACCAACAGTAACTTTTCCATTGGCGGCAGGTGAGTGACCTGCCATTGATTTATACGTGGATGTTTTCCGAGGTACTGGTTGTTACATGGATTAACTACCTTCTATGGAACTTGAATCACTTCCTCAAGAACATGCCAAATATATCCAGTCTGAAAAATATCGCACCCAGATTTTGCTACTTCTTCCTATGTCCTTGTCAGTGGAACCAGCTAGGCCTCGTATGGTCTTTTGTACATGATTCTATGGCTTGTGTTGTTTCATCCCTCTCTCCAATTTTCTATGATCTCTGTCCTTCTGTTTTCCATGGTATTTCTTCTTGTCCTTATTTAGTCTTCCTACTTTCCTCTGATATTAGAGTTTTGCGTAATATTTTGCTTTCCAATTGGTTGAGGGTGCCAACATGTCTCACTTGACATAGTCTATCATCAGTTTGCTTTGGGATACCATTAAGCTGGTTAACTCCAACATTTGAGGAATATTATGCCAATATGGTGGCAATACGTGATTTTCTGCTGCGTTTAAACCATGTCCAATTTCAAACCTTGTCTACCCTTTTTTGTCTGCCATGTATCGTGTTCTCCAGGCTATGCATTGATGGTTGAGTTTATTCAGGGACAGCCTCTCCTTATTATTTTCACAATGGCTATTAGTCATCCTTTTATCTTGCCTTGCACAGTCGTTCCTTTGTTATTGATATCTCCTGGGTCTCGATGTGGCCTTGTTCCAGGTTTGTCTATCAACACTTATTTCAGAGAATTACACATTGCGCCCTTTCTTTATTGGTATGTATAAACCATGTTACTGATACTTTGCAATCTCGTATGAAATCCTTTACTATTTCTTTCTTGATAGATTTTTTGTTGCAGTGTAAACCACGACAAACCCCTATTCCTGTTCTAGTCCTTCTCAGACCTTACCTGTTCCTTCTTTTAGGGGTTCTGTATCTCGTTATTTTCCTAGAGGATCAGCGTGTTTATCAGGTTCTATCAGATGGACTTTTATTATTTATTCTGTTACCAATTAACAGCAGTCAAATGTGGTTCAAGCTTTTCTGTCATAATAGGCCATCAGACGTGTGACTGATGTTTCTCTCAGTTTGTATTGCAGGTTTTTTATATTCCCTTCTCCCAAAAAATGTAAACTGGCAACCAGTCATAAAATTATCCTACTTCAAAAGTTCAAAATATTTCTCAATCTCCTTTGTCTTACTATGGACTTTTTCTTCGCCCCCAGGTGAGTTTTCTTGCCGATTATGGATGACCAAGTTGGTTGTTACGAACGTTAATTCACATATCCCAATCGTTATGATCATATCTTTGGTGTGTCCATCAATGGGTGAGTTAACAGTTATGCACACTAATCTTTGGGCAGGTTTTGGCCACAGATGTTTTTGTTGCATAGTTTGAGTTTTTCTTCTCATCTCTATGATCTCGAGATGCATTTTCATGCCAAATTACTTCTGCTTTGTTCTGTGGTCCTTCGTAACTCTTTAGTCAGGATTGGACAAACATATGATTGTATGTTCATTGGTGCTTCATCCTGCTCTTCCTGTCTTCTGTCGTCGTGTTTGGTTCCTTTTCTGATTCTTAGTGAGCAAATCAGGCTTGTCCTGATAAGTAGTTTCATTTCTGTTATGATCCATTTGTCCTTTATCCATGAAAGTTTATCAACATAAATGAAATGTTTTTGGCTATTGGTCTCTGAGCCAAAGGTTTTCAGCTAATTGTCCAACTGTTCCTCACATTGCTGAGTTTCTTACTTAGCTTTTCATCAGAGATCTTCTATTTCTAGTTTTAGGAGGCTTTGTCCCACATCTTTCATTTTCCACAATATTATAGTGTTTGTCTCCTTATGATCTTCATATTGATAAATTTCTTCCAGATTCGTCTTCCTCTTATGTGGGCTGCTTTTCTGGACTGTGGTATTAATATGGTCCTTCATTGCCTCACTCTGCCTCCATTCAACTCGCATTCCACCTGTTCCTTGTATTACCTTTCCCATGAGAGTTAGTTCCTTCTCCTCTTATCTTATGGATGTTGGTGGTTTGATTTATTTACCAGTGATGTTTCATGTACTCTTTATCATCCTACACATCTTCTCCTTTATCTGAAAAACTCTCTCCTTCCCCAAACCTCAGTGGCTAGATAGTGCAACTTCTACTTTTAACCCATGTGCCTTCTTTCCATTTCTCGCCTTTATCCCATGTCTGTTCTGGAAATACTCTTATTTACTGTATGTGATTTTCAATGTAATATTGTCCATATGGCTTCTAAATGTGTTGTTCGTTTTCGCCCCTTTATCACTCTGGAACTATCCTCTGCTCGTGATATTTCTCCTTCCACCCTCACAAACTGGGTTTTGGCTTTTCATTTTTGTTTAGGATGTAATCTCATTACACTTGACACCTTGTCTTCTCTCTGACATCATATCTTTATCATTCACTGGAAGAATTTCTTCAACTGGCCATTAGGGCTACTCCTTATACATTCATATTTCATTATTTTCATAGTATCACCATTTATTCTTGTTTGGGTTATCCTTTTCCACATATATCCACTCTTCAAATTTCTGTGTGACTTTGTTAAGTTATATTTCATTCTTCTTCAAATGTTTTTGAGGAGTCTTATTTCCCATTTTATTGTAATTACCCATTCTTTGGATCGCACTTTGTGTCTGACCATGTATACTTTAACTTTCAGAACTTGCGCTTGTTAAACGTCTTGACTTGTGTGGCTACATTGCATACTGTATTGAAGGGGTATATAACAAGATCATTTGAAGGTTTTCCTGAAGTTAGAATTTCTTTATAAATATGTTCGTACTGGACTATACCACTTATGGACTACATGGGTAAAAAAGAAAGAGATATCTACCCATTCTTGCTATCCTTTGTATTAAATAAATCGGTCTGTTCTGTTTTTAAAATAGGGTTTTGTGGTCACCCATTGCACTGTTTCAGGTGTTTTCGTGTCTCCTGACTCCTATGAGGTTTAATACTCTTTCTGTCTTAGTGGAGTCTGTGGACCGTTAATACTCTCCAGTTCTATATTGCTTGTGTTAAGTACTGTAAGGGCAACATCCTTAATGATATAATAAAATCCATTCAGTGTAGAGTGGGGTTGTCGTGTTGTGTTGGTGTAGACGACATGAAATCCTCCATATTAAATCATACAAAAACAAGAGTAAGACGTCAAATTGTGGTTCATTCCTTGAATTGGGATCCCTCATAATACCCACACGTAGATAGATATCTGTTGCCAGTGATCGGATTTTGGATTTAGAGTGGAACCAATGAACATAAATCCTGACATACTTATTACAAATGTCTGTCTGAAAAGGTTCGCATAATATTGTACTTGAGAACATATATAGAGGGCAGCACTGAATGTGAAAATAGTTGTTTGTGTGAAAGGAGAAGTTATGTAACTATAACTATTTTATTCACAGCAAAAATAGTTTAACACTTCAGAAAGTTTTGAAAAATTGAAACCAAATAATTATACATTATCATTTAAAAAAGGAAGGTAGACAAATTATTAAAAATAAAATAACAGTATAGAACGACATTATTGCTATGACAATGTTTAAAGTACACATGATCACATACAAGGTTTAATTATCCAAATAATCTGTAGTGCAATTAATATTGTTATGCATTAAATCATTTATTTTTTTATCAGTATATTAGAATCACGTTCATATAATAGCAAACATTAAATTGTCGATAATTTTGTAATTACAGTAAGATAAACTAAGCATACAGTTTTAACCTTATAGAAATATAAGATTAGAAACATCTGATAATCTATTATTATTTTAAAAGGTACAATAATTTTATTAGTAGCATGGTGTAATATGTTCATGTACTAGCACATTACTAATGATATTTTGTTCTACCGTTTCAGTGCTTCAGGAACTATTTATACAGCCATTGATAAAGTGACTGGTGTGAAAGTTGCTGTTAAACAGATAAATTTAAACCAACAAGTGAAAAAAGAACTTCTAATCAGAGAATTATCAGTACTTCAAGAAACGAAACATCCTAATATAGTGAAGTACTTTGATAGTTATCTTGTTGGTGATGAGCTCTGGGTAAGTGTTGTTAGTGTTACATATTAGTTCTCTTTTATTTTAATATTACCTCTTGTAGAGAGTAGGTTAAGGTTCTGTCTTTATTTAGTTAAATGAGTTTATTTCAAGCAATTCTTCATATTTAAGAATATTTTTTACATATTACTCTTCTAGGTATGAATTTTTTTTAAATTCTGGTTATAAATAATACTTGAAAGATCTCTTGTAAGAGACTGTAGATTGGAGCCATATTTGTTTCAGACAATAATTTTTAACTGATTCCATATATATGATTTTGAAATAACTTATACTTCCTTCCAGTGTTCCTAGTAGTATACTATCTCTCATCAACACAATATATATCGGTAGCACTCTGTAATTTATTACGTTGATTTATCCATTTTCTATGTATGTTTGGTTCACATAGTTTATGTGTGGTTGTAGAAATTATTGTATTAAATGTAGCATTATTTGCAAAACTGTAAACTTTGTGTGAAATACAATAAATATTAACTTTGAAGTTTCTTACATCAAATACAATCTGAATTGTTTTGTTTATAAATGTTGGATATAAGATAACATCATTAGTAACTAATATATAAAGCAATGTACATTTAACAAAATATAAAAAATCTTTTGTGGTAAAATATAAAAATTAGAAATAGATAAAACTAAGAAAGATGTTGAAAAGTGGTCTCTCTTTATTAACACTCTTGAAATTGAATTTGTAATTTTTTTCTATGAACCACACGTCTTTCTAAAATCTAAATATTAAAGAATGGTTAAGAACTGTTGTTACTTTAGTTCTACCTCATGAATAATTGTTTAAAACTTTTCTATTTTATTTGATATATGATTACTGTCTCATTATTATGTATAATTTTAGTAAATACTAAAATGTATGTGTAATATTAAATTTTGTTTGTTTAGGTAATAATGGAATATATGGAAGGTGGCTGTTTGACTGACATTGTCAACAAAACTTGTCTCTGTGAAAATGAAATATCAGTGGTTTGTAAAGAAGTATGTTATATTGATTATTTGTATTTAGTATAGGTTTCATTATAGCAGAGATATGATGATTGTAATTTATGTTTTCAATAATTATTGTAGTTCCATTTCAAAACATAGGATACTTACTTCCATAAACATTCATTTCCTGAGAAAGGACAATGACTATTATGTCATGTTGCTTAGCAAGAAACATATATAGGCTATACCTTTATGTTAAAATAGATTCAAAACACTCACAATAACATAGACATGTAGCAGCGGTGGACTTGGCCCTGTTTAGGGGCTGTGCTGTTTCATTACTGGTTAGGACCTATACCATCCCACCAGCACAGAGTTATATATGACCTTTGCACTTTATTTGAGGAGGCCAAAGTACAATGGCACATTGGCTAGTCTGCCTCTGTCACAATATAATATATCAACCTAATAATCTGAACATAGTTGAGTACTTTCATTTATACAAAAACATATATAGGATAAACAATGTGTCTTGATAATAATGCTTTACAACCACTCATTTTATGTCATGTTGCTTAGTAACAAAAGTATAGTGTAATACTGTTGTTAGTCCATGTACTGAAAGTATAAATGAAATATATAAAACACCTTAATTCAAAAATGAATTAGGTTTAAAGTTACCAAAATTGTTGGTCTCAACCTGTAAATCCCACACTTTACTCTTGACAGCAGATAATAAAACAAGTAATAAATTAACCTAATAACATGATCAGAGCCAGGTACTTCTGGTAGTTATTAATATAAACAAACTTTAATATTTTTTTTTGTTGTACTTCATGTTTGTATTGTTGTATCCAAATATCATTACATATAAAGTATTGAATACGACAAACACACTAAACTCATACTAATATATCTTAATATATTTAAAATATTTTCATATTTCATTTAGGTTCTCAAAGGAATAGAGTTTCTGCATACCAATAATGTAATTCACAGAGACATTAAAAGTAGTAACATATTACTTGGAAAGGACTACAGTATAAAACTAGGTCAGTTTTTAGACATATAATGACTTTGTGAACATGTTCTAAGTACTTTAGCTTGTTTCTAACACTTTTTATCATAGATTACTTGACCTTCTGACAACACATTATTTTCATTAAAACAAGAGTTTGAGTTACTATTTGCCAGTAGGAAACTAATATTAATCTGATAGTTTATTTTTCAAAAAGCAGTCTTATGTAAAGACCTAATTATAAATTATATATATTAATGGAAAGTAACATTTGTCTCAAAGTACTATAAGCCAGTAATATACAAATAGCAAACAAAAAATAAAACATTGTTTTTTAAAACCTGTCTGTCTGAAATATAATATTTAAAGTTTTCATTATTATAAAACAAATCAACTACAGATGTGTTTATTTTTCTATATTTATCTTAATTTGTCTGTTGTGATTGAAAAATTACAGGTATGTAAGAAAACCATTTTGTTTTATCTTTTATGCACCTGTAATTTTGAACCACAATAGACAAGTTAAGAGGAATATAAAAAATGAAATACATCCACAGTTAACTTGTTTTATAATAACTTTTAACTTCTACAATATTTCAGTATTTACACCACTCATATTGAAATATTTAATGTTTTATACCACATGTATAAATAGTGTTTCATAGAAACTTTTGTGTCTCACCATCTAACCAAACTGATGAGTTCTAATATTGAATGAAAAGCTTGTTTGGCTCTGATTTGTAGGATACAAAAGATAGATTTGAAATACTGTTTCTCGCACATTTCTAAGTCACAATGGAGAAACTAAGAACAATGTAAAAACAACACCAACACTTGTTTTTATAACCAGTTTTAAGCCAGTTGGTTTTAAATATTTTGTTAATTTTCCATGGTTAACTCATGATTTTGTTATTTAATTATATTTTAAATTTTTTAACACTAGTAATTTCTAAAATAAATATTTTATTACAAACTATTTGTTCTGGAACTAAGCAGATTTGTATGTTGACAAGTTTTATTTGTATATTTGAATGTTTAAATATTTCTATTTTACAATCAATATTATCAATAGGACCAGAATAAATTGAAATTATAGTTAACCAATTGAATATTTTTTAATTAATTTATCTGAAACAAATGGCAATATAATTTTATTTTGTTATAAGTCTAACATTTAAGATTAAACAAAAATAATGAGAAGTTAATGTTGTCATGTGCCCTCATAAAAAATGATATATTATACCTGGCTTGATAAGGTTAACTTGTTTTAGAAATCTTGAACTTTTCTCAGCTCAGTTCAGCCTGATGAACTGACAACAAAACTGTAACAATTATTAATACACCTTAAGTTGATTTTGTATTTTACACCTTAAGTAAGGCTGATTAGATTTTGTAGCTCACCTTAAGTTGATTTTGTAAATTAGAAGCTCTATTATTTCTGTTGTCATTTGTTCTCACATGAAAACTTTATTTTTGTTTTCTCCATCACACAGCTGATTTTGGATTATGTGCCAAAATATCCCCTAAACAAAATAAACGAACGTCAGTGGTTGGCACTCGTCAATGGATGGCTCCAGAAATAATAATAGGGAAAATGTATGGACCGGAGGTTGACATCTGGTCACTGGGCATTACAGTCATTGAAATGATTGATGGTCAACCTCCTTATTATGATGAAAATTCTGACATGGTAAGTGTTGGTAACCAGTGCTTACAGCCAAGGAGTAAGAGTAGATTGAATTTCAATTTTCTCCTAATATGGATGTCTCCTATTTTTCTTCTTTTTACATTGTTTATGTTTTAAAGTTATAAAGAACTGAATTTAGATGGAAAATTTATAATGAAATATTAAAGTTTGTTTCAGTAAATTTAAGAGTCTTTCAATGAATGAAATTATAGTCTTTCATGAACATTTTCTAGGTCTTAATGACTTGGGTGGATTAATGGTTTGCTTTTGTTCAACATAAATGTTTCTCTAATAATGTTAATCACAAAAATTACCATTGTTTCACAATACCCACATTCTTAAAAGCTACACTTTTGTAGTATAAAACACAACTGTATGTTTTGTACAGTGTCTTTCACCAACTACAGGGAATAGATGTAATAAGGACAAAAAGATGGCTTTGCACATTATTCATACATATAGATGTATTGAATATAATGAATATAACAACCATGAACATTTGACAAGATTGTTTACAGTAACAAACATGTAATTATTGAATGTACATATTATTGTTTTGTAACTTGTTAACTTTTAGTGTTTTTGGCCATAGTATCACTATCATCTTCTGAAGCCACTATAATAAAACAGTAACAGTTTAGGTAATTCACCCATGGTGATGTACTTTGGGAGCTATTTAGATATTATTAGGGAGGAATTATCCAAAAAGTTGTACATGGTGATGTCATGGTTGTCAAGTAATGAGGATTCTGTAAGAGTCCATGAAGCAGATAGTATTTTTGTGTTTTATAAGTAAGGTATATTATATCTCTATAATACTAGTGTAACTAACAGTATTGGCTGTAATTTTTCATTATGTATACTTATATATTTTATATATCATATATACTTTTCAGATATATAACTTAATACTAACAAATGGGAAGCCAGAAATTGAAAATAAACATAACCTATCCCCCGTGTTTCAAGATTTTTTGAATAAATGTTTAGAAGTGGATGTAACTAAAAGATACACTGCCTCTGAACTCTTAAAGGTATGGTATAAATTACTCATAGTTTCATATTTGTTTGTTTTGTAATCTCCATAATTCCACACAATATCAAGTTTTACTGCTGTTAAACTAATCAACTTTAAGGTGAATATTTTTACTTTGTAAAACTTATTATAGTTAAATCCATCCATTCACCTTCACTTCAGTTTATCTCTAACTGGTAAAAGTGGTTGTACTTCATAGCAATGTTCCTGTGATATAATTTTTAAGATTATAAAACTCAAAATGTTGTTGAATCTTACATTCAGATACTTTGAATTTTAATGCGTTTATTATTCATTAAAAACACACCTGATTTTTACAATATTTTGTATGGTTTATCTAAAAGCTAGTTCTCTATTTATATTTAATGACAACAAATTGTGACATTGTTTGTATTTACCCTTGTCCTTATTCATATATAAGGATAGTGTACATTGTAAACTAGTTATAGAAAACAACTGTTCCATTCTATAAGAATATTAATAATCATTATATTATATATTTAATAAAGTACAATTTGTTTTCCCCGAGTAAGAGTTACTTGTCTGTTTGTTGTATTCCCACAAATTTTTTGCATTAGCCATTATAACAGTGTGTGGTTTCATAATCTCAAATATCTAATAATTATAAAATAAGTATATTGTGAGGGATTTCAGGTCTACTGTATCAAAACCATTTGTCAGTTAGTGGTGCTAGGAATGAAATGTACCATGTAACTCTTGAGGAGGAAGTTATTCTAGAAGTTTACTAATTAGTTCATCATGTTATATGATGAAGTCTTCCAAGTTCAGAAAGAGAAAGAAATGACATACCTGCAGTGTCATGCATTGACAAAAGTCTAATAAGAGTCATGCCAGAAGGTTATGTAAATCTTGATAAAGAAAACCATTGACAAATCTATACAAATTACAGTATGATAAATATACAACATCATACCATGGTTTTGAATATTTTCTTAGATGTTTGAGAAAAATAAACAAATCTACAAACAAAAACATATACATTATAAAGGTAGATGATATCATTACTAGTGTTGTTAACTTTAATGGAAAACAAATATTTTGAACCTGGTGATGAAAAAGTTTAATTTTTCTCATAATTAATGGAGAATTACATTTCATTAATGGTTTGAGAAACAATTACATGTATCTTCTAATTTTTGTTTTTGTTGTTTATGTGATTTTGATACCTGCTGTGGGTTCTTCAAGTTTTATTATATAGTTTTTTATATTACAAAAAGCTGGTAATTCTTGAAGTTATAGACAGACTCATGTAGGACTGGTCATGAGTAATGAGTTTTCTGTTTTTATCTTTTTGTAATTTTCTGTTTCTTATGCTTTTATGGTAAAGTATATATAACATTTTTATCAGTACAAATTGTAAACTTTAAGATATCTTATTACAGAGGATTGTTAAATTTCAATTGTTATATATTCTTCTAGAAGAGTATAATTTACAGAACACTTGATTTGACCTTGTTTATAAAACCATATTGTTAGAGGGTTGTAGTTTAATACGTGGAATTACTTAATCTTCAGTTGTCAGCATGTCTTTGGAATGCCATACTCTTTAAAAATATTAAATTTTTTGCTTTAATAACTGCAGACAGTCTTTTAGGTATTGTTACAAGATATTTAATCAAAGTATCCAATAGGATTGTGTTCCATGTGGCTTTCATACACTGCCATAAAGTTTCTTTGGAAATAACTTTTGATTTGTAAAGTTTTTAATATGTCATATCCCAGATCTGTTCAGTTAGGTTGAGACAGGGGCTCTGTGTGGGTAACTGTGTTATTTGAATGACTCTAGCAGCTTGTTTCTTAACTAAGTAATTTCTGTATGGGTTGGATGAGGTTTTGAGGTTATTATCTTCTTGGTACTAGAATCAGTTACCAATAATATGTAAACCACTGGATGCTCTATGATGGATCAATACTTGAGCTGGTCTATTGTTCAGTGTATTTTGAAATGTCTCCTATTATCTCATCATAAACGCCCCCCTCCCATACTATCACACTGTCTCTCTCATGCTTCATAGTAGGTGCTGCATGGTGAGATAAGTATCTTTCACCTTTCTTCTACCTGACATACAACACACAGTTTGAATGAAATATTTCAAACTTGAACTCATAAAATGGAAAGAATGACAGAGTATTCCTTTGTCCTAACATTTTTACACAGTACTGTTTACAGAGACTAATTTAACATAATGTGTATGATGTAGAATAATTACTTTTATTAAACAGATGTTTTTTATTATTTTTTTCACACAGCATCCTTTCATTGAACTGGCAGATGGGTGTAATCTTTACAATCTTTTAGAATGTCAACCAGAGATGCAGTAAAATGTTATTAATACAGTAAAAATGAAATATCCCCAAATATGTTGAAATGTGTTACATGAAGTTGTTTATGACAGCCAGCATCGCTCTAGAACCAGAAAATTAACAGATTGTGTTTGTCAGTTTTCCCCAAGAGTAATAATGTATTGGGTATTCAATAAACTCACAAAAGGAAATAAACATTTAATGTTTTGTTAAAATGTTATATCAGTAACAAAGTGAAACTGCTTTAATAAATATTTTCTGTTTTTCTGAAGATTTGTGACATCTATTAAGTGCAAGGGTACAAATAGTTTTTTTTTTTATTTTGCTAATAAATTCATCTTTATAGCTGTTTAAATAATATCCATTTTTTCTATTGTATAAGGATATTTTTACAAATTGGAAGGAAACTAAACTCTTATTTAGATCAAATTATTATTTCGTTTACCACAATGAACATTTTTTTATTATTATGTTTGTTAACAAAAATGCAAACAAACTGAAGAAAATGGAAGATCACTGATGTGAGACAAACATGCATCCTCATTTATTTTAATTCTTTTGTCAAATCTAAGTGTTATAGTGATATACTGAGAGTCTTGACATGGCCAGGTGATCAGTGGTATACTGAGAGTCTTGGCACGGCCAGGTGATCAGTGATATACTGAGAGTCTTGGCAGAGCCAGGTGATCAGCGATACAATGAGAGTCTTGGCACGGCCGGGTGATCAGCGATACACTGAGAGTCTTGGCATGATCAGGTGATCAGCGATACACTGAGAGTCTTGGCACGGCCGGGTGATCAGCGATACACTGAGAGTCTTGGCACGACCAGGTGATCAGCGATATACTGAGAGTCTTGGCACGGCCAGGTGATCAGCTATATACTGAGAGTCTTGGCACGGCCAGGTGATCAGCGATATACTGAGAGTCTTGGCACGGCCAGGTGATCAGCGACACACTGAGAGTCTTGGCACGGCCAGGTGATCAGCGACATATTGAGAGTCTTGGCACGGCCAGGTGATCAGCGACATACTGAGAGTCTTGGCACGGCCAGGTGATCAGCGACATACTGAGAGTCTTGCACGCCAGGTGATCAGCGACATACTGAGTCTTGGCACGCCAGATGATCAGCGACATACTGAGAGGCTTGGCGGTCAGGTGATCAGCGACATACTGAGAGGCTTGGCACGCCAGGTGATCAGTGATATACTGAGAGGCTTGGCACGGCCAGGTGATCAGTGATATACTGAGAGTCTTGGCACGGCCAAGTGATTAGAGTGCTGAACTTCCAATCTGTGGGTTGTGGATTTCAACCCTTGTCCCACTAAACATGGCACCATTTCATTTGTGTACTCTTGGTACACTTTCATCTGATTCTGAAATGAATAGAGTTTTGGGTCAGGCATTTGGTTAAAAACTTACTTTCTCCAGGAACATGATATTAGCATGATATCTTAAGAAGGAGTTTATATCATACCTTCTTAATGACAAGAAACCAATCTGAAATATAAACTTATCTCAGAACGGCTGCTTTGGGTATTAACTTTTATTGGTAAGAAGAGAAAAAGGTTTTGACCTTCCTAGGTCATCTTCAGGTTAATAAAAGTTTGCTGAATCTGCATGGCCATTGCTTTTTTAGCCAGTTTTGATTTCATGTTCTGCTGTCCCATTTACACAAGAAACACGGAAACATTTTCTAACTTGGTTGTTGACCAAACAAATTACAAAGAAGTTTTAATTTTCCACAGAGAACCATGTTCTTACTACTGACCATACTAAGAAGAAGTTCAAGATTTTCTTATGAATGAATAATAGCAACAGATGTTTATATGTTTACGTATATGTTCAGAGAACAAACATGATAATAAAAAATGTTAATTGTGGTAAGCAAAATAATAATTTGAGGAAAGCCTTCCATGAACTCCTTCTCTCTCAAACACACAAGGGAGGTAAATGATGAATTAATTATAAAATATTTGAAACGTCTATAAACAAACATGTATGTATAAAACAAGAACAATGAACAACTACTGTTTTATATGGTTTTAATGTATATGAAGAGTGAAACAATGAATTGGAAAATAAGCTAAAAGGATTAATATGACACAAGTCATAGAAAAGTCATAAGTATAGAAAACTTACACTAACATCTGTTGCACTTTCACTAACAGTTATGTCACAATAAACCTGCAGCATTAGATTCTGTTAAAATAATATGTCTGTATATTTGATATGTCTGCAATAGTACAGTATTTAATGACAAATAAATTTGAAACATTCACCAAAATTCAGGCTAAACTACTTACATAGTACCTGCATAATAAAACCAAACCTACCATGAAACAAGTTTAACAAAAGTTCTCGTTTAAAGAAATGCCAACACTTGCATCAAAAATACTGCTGTGAGAATCTCCAATAAAGTCTGATGAAACCACCTAAACAGTGTACGAGAAAAAAAAAATCACCAAAGTGTTTATTGTTCATTTTTGAAATATAGGAATCAATTTTAGATTTTCATATTCTAGTACATATTTTATTCTTATACAATGTTTATTAAAATCTTAAACAATAATAATTGTGTTTGGAATACAGTACAATTATAAAACTGTTTTTCCTGTTTATTAAGGAAATAAACAACAACAAAATTAGTCTAAAACTTTGTTTAGGATGTGATAAAATTATATTTTAAAATAAATACATACATGTGATGAACCTATTATGAACTGATATCTTTAATTAAAATTAATGACAAGGTGTTAATTTTGTGACATAATATTCATGGAAAATACGTAAGGTACAACATAAATTGTAGGCACTGTTTTATCTGAAGCCCAAAAGAAACGGAGGTAATTTAGCCAATTTATTCGTAAGTGGGTAGGTGTTGTTTTTATAGCAAAGCTGCATTGGGCTATCTGCTGTGTCCATCAAAAGAAATTCAACACTTGATTTTAAGTGTTGTAAATCCTAAGACTTACTGCTGTTCCAGCAGGGAACCATAAGTGAGTAGAACAAGACATATTTGCATATAATTGAATATAAAATGAATTAGATGCTTTAACAGTTTTATTTTTGATGTAACTGTATTTGTTTTCTGAATCACATCATCTAATTATGACTCACAATAAAGTCTGCAACAAGTATTAAAATTATATAATTATTTTTTCAAATACTTCAATAAAAGAAACATTTTCAAGTACTTTGGTAAATAAAATTATTTTCTACTCTAAAAGAAAAGACTTGTTAAACTTTAATGCACATGATGACCATAGGTTTTATGGCAAAGTTTTTCTTATCTAAATGAATTGCTATTTCATAATTTGGAAACACAACTCTGCCATATAATACACAACATTTAAAATATAAATAAATAAAAAAATTCTAAATAAATCTTACTTCACTCATATCCCATTATGGTGTATTGTAAAAGTGGATTTAGAGGTGTGGAATGTTTTACCTTAGAACTTGGACCATCAACAGTTTTCTGGGTTGCTGTTATGGTGCAAACTGTGGTCTTCATTGTCAAACTTAAAACAGTTTAACTAGACACATAAAAATATTTATTAAGGGAACGGTATTTTTAGTTTGACAGCAAGTTGGACATTTCTTAACAATAAGTGATTCTGTTAACAATCAGTTTCTACAAACAAATTTAATTTTATATAAATTTTTTATAAAGTTCAACCTCACTTTCCATTTAAAACTATCAAATCAAAATAAATTTTAGGAACTGTTTTCACAAAGTGGTTTAAGTACATAAGAGTAGAATTAGTCTGGTAATTTCAACCTTTCTAAATACACTTGAATATTTTAAAACCACAAACTGTAAAAATATAACTTTTTTTTTCTGATGGTTTTCATTATGTATAATTTTATTTTCATACAACTAACTAAGAAAATAAATATATATATATATATATATATATAAACATATTCATGTACACCTGTGGTAACATTGGAAATTCAGAATCCTATTTAATATCAAAGAAAATGTATAAGTATTAAAAGCTATAAACTTTTCTATATGACAAACTTTAGTAACCAAATGATTTGCAACAACTAGGACCTAATTATTAATTACGGCATTATTTGAATAAGAACTTATTTTTTCTTGGAATGTTTGTAGAAGACACTATGTTTGTGATTGGTATCACAGCTGGGTTGATAAGAAACAAAGTAGGCCTGGCATGGCCAAGCGCGTAAGACGTGCGACTCGTAATCCGAGGGTCGCGGGTTCGCGCCCGCGTCGCGCTAAACATGCTCGCCCTCCCAGCCGTGGGGGTGTATAATGTGACGGTCAATCCCACTATTCGTTGGTAAAAGAGTAGCCCAAGAGTTGGCGGTGGGTAGTGATGACTAGCTGCCTTCCCTCTAGTCTTACACTGCTAAATTAGGGACGGCTAGCACAGATAGCCCTCGAGTAGCTTTGTGCGAAATTCCAAAAACAAACCAAAAAAACAAACAAGAAACAAAGTAGTTCTGTATATAATATGGAAGGTTTTGTTTATAATATTATGTTTTTAGTGGCAGGTTTTGTTTCTAGCGTGCTTTGTTAGTGAAAGGTTTTGACTGTAGCTTACAGGTTTAACATTATTAATTTGTTATACTGTTATGATTACAACTTATACATAAAACCTACAGTTTAAGGCTATTAATTTGTTATATTGTTATGATTACAACTTATAAATAAAACCTACAGTTCAAGGCTATTAATGGGTTACATTGTTATGATTACAACTGATGAATAAAACTTACAGTTTGAGGCTGTTAATCAATACATTGTATAATGTATAATGAGTACAAGCAATATATAATTCTTACAGTTTAAATTTCTTAATGAATATTTTCTAAGTTAAACACTTTGTGTTAACGATAATATCGTCATAAATTTTCTCAAGGTTTCATTATTATTACTTAAAATTTGATTTCGTAATTCCCATAATTTGAGCCATGAATATTTAAAAGGTTCTTATCGACCTGTTGGAAGTTAGAGTATTAAAAATTCCATGCATGATTTTTTATAAATCATCAAAAATCCTAGATATCGAAAGAAACATCGTATTTGATTTTGTCATCATGTGGATCGGTAATTTAATAGAAGTGATTTCTTTTGTAAGTATGAAATAAACCTATAATTCAGAAAATCTTGGCTACTTGTCGTAGCAAAAAGGCTTAATTGAAGTTAATATACCGGTTTGTGTGATCGACATGATTCTCACATGGTTTGAGAATCCTTTGGAGACATCACAGTAATTATAACTTGACACAAACAAAGCGTGAGGACCGAACTCATGGCCGCTGATTACTTCAACAATGTAACAATGTACAACAATGTTGTAAATCAACAATGAATTAATTCATTATTGGATTTTGTTTTTTCAAATGACCATCAACCTTCAGACGTTAACTAGTAGAGGCAGTTTGTGTTTATATTATTGATCGTAACGACAGTGGATAGTGTTGATTAGAATAATGTTTAATATACTAGTTTATTTGTAAATATAATGTACGAGTCAGTTAATGGCTCTCGTGTTTGTTTTGTTGTTAACTGCATAGCTTTACAATTGATTACTCGCACAGGGCAAACGACAGGAATCGAAAACCCAATCTTAGTATCTCACGACTACCGTTGAACCACAGGGCTTTTATTCGTTATGTCTCCAAAATTAAATTTTTTTATCCCTTGGTCTGCACGATCAAACACAACCTTTAAACATATAAGACTGACAAAAATATTTATTAACAATAGGGGTAACGAACATGGAATATATGAGAAGCATTATTTATGGTACAGGTTACTAGATTGTTGTATGTATAAAAATATTTCAATATACAAAATAATATTTATTTTGTTTGGAATGATTTATAATTTGGTCATTACAAATATGTGTTTCAAAATATAAAACAGATCTGATTATGTTTCTATGTATTATACTTCCAACATCATCATAAAGTTGATATCTAACACCAGTTTTCACTGAATTACTTAAATCCTTGACCAGTAGACCTAATGTCAATTTTTAACTGAATTATATATCCTTATGGCAATTAGTCTTAATGTCAGTTTTAACTGAATTATATATCCTCGTGGCCAGTAGTCCTAAGGCCAGTCGTAACTGAATTATTTATCTTCTTGAGTAGTAGTCTCAAGGCCAGTTTCAACTGAATTATCTATCCTCTTGACCAGTAGTCCTAAGGTCAGTTTTAACTGAATTATCTATCCTCTTGACCAGTATTCCTAAGGCCAGTTATAATTGAATTATCTATCCTCTTGACCAGTAGCCCTAAGGCCAGTTATAACTGAATTATCTATTCTCTTGTCCAGTAGTTCTAAGACCAGTTGTAACTGAGTTGTCTATCGTCTCGACCAATAGTTTTAAGGCCAGTTATAACTGATTTATCTATCCTATTGACCAGTAGTCCTAAGGCCAGTTATAACTGAATTATCTATCCTCTTGACCAGTATTCCTAAGGCCAGTTATAACTGAATTATCTATCCTCTTGACCAGTAGTCCTAAGGCCAGTTATAACTGAATTATCTATTCTCTTGTCCAGTAGTTCTAAGGCCAGTTGTAACTGAGTTGTCTATCGTCTCGACCAATAGTTTTAAAGCCAGTTATAACTGAATTATCTATCCTATTGACCAGTAGTCCTAAGGCCAGTTATAACTGAATTGTCTATCCTCTTGAACAGTATTCCTAAGGTCAGTTGTAACTAAATTATCTATCCTCTTGAACAGTAGTTCTAAGGCTAGTTTTAACTGAATTACCTATCCTATTGATCAGTAGGTTTAAGATCAGTTGTAACTGAGTTGTCTATCGTCTCGACCAATAGTTTTAAGGCCAGTTATAACTGAATTATCTATCCTATTGACCAGTAGTCCTAAGGTCAGTTTTAACTGAACTATCTATCCTATTGACCAGTAGTTCTAAGGCCAGTTTTAACTGAATTACCAATCCAATTGATCAGTAGTTTCAAGATTATTTGTAACTGAATGATCTATCCCATTGACCAATAGATTTAATGCCAGTTTTAACTGAATTATCTAACCTATTTTTTCAATCTGGATATTTAGATTTTGTATTTTTAGGAATAAGTTTTAGATATTATGTGCAGAAAGTGTTAGCCGATATGTGGCTGTAATGAAGGTCAGTTAGCTCATTATACTCATTCTTAAAAATGGTTCAGTTTTTTTCTTGAGCAGAAAACAACCAATGGGTTATGTGCGGTGTGCCCATCGTGTTATCCTAATTATTATCGTATGAACCCACAAGAGTACTGCCGAGTAACTGGGAACAAACATAATTAAGAGAAAATTAGAAAGTAAAAAATGTCGATATCTTCTTTGCTTTGGGAGTAGTTTATCTTCGCTATGTTGTTGAAAGGAATAGAATGCCAGGTATAAGCGTTAAAGCCTTTTAGATTTTCTTTGGTCTACCAGTGGACTAAAAATAAACAAGTCATAGACATACATACGTACATATATGTGTGTGTGTGTGTGTGTATAAACATTTAATATGTAGCTAAGCCTAATTTATTCAGCTTAATCAAGTAAAGCTTTAATTCTAAGCAGTAATGTTTATGAGCAATAATTAACTGCTAGCTTTCAGCCAATAACACGACACGGTTTTGACTCTTTATGTTATCACTCACCAGGTTTCTGACTATTTATGTTATCACTCACCAGGTTTTTGAATCTTTATGCTATCACTCACCAGGTTTCACAGGTTTATGCTGTCACTCTTAAGGTTTTGACTCTTTATGTTATCACTCACCAGGTTTTTGGATCTTTATGTTATCACTCACCAGGTTTTTGACTCTTTTTGTTATCACTCACCAGGTTTTTAAATCTTTATGTTATCACTCACCAGGTTTTTGACTCTTTATGCTGTCACTCACCAGGTTTTTGACTCTTTATGTTATCACTCACTAGGATTTTTATTATTTATGCTATCACTCACCAGGTTTTTGGATCTTTATGTTATCACTCACCAGGTTTTTGAATCTTTATGTTATCACTCACCAGGTTTTTGGATCTTTATGTTATCACTCACCAGGTTTTTGACTCTTTATGTTATCACTCACCTGGTTTTTGGATCTTTATGTTATCACTCACCAGGTTTTTGGATCTTTATGTTATCACTCACCAGGTTTTTGGATCTTTATGTTATCACTCACCAGGTTTTTGGATCTTTATGTTATCACTCACCAGGTTTTTGACTCTTTATGTTATCACTCACCTGGTTTTTGGATCTTTATGTTATCACTCACCTGGTTTTTGGATCTTTATGTTATCACTCACCTGGTTTTTAATCTTTATGTTATCACTCACGATGCTTTTGACTCTTTATGTTGTCACTCACCAGGTTTTTGACTCTTTATGTTATCATTCACCAGGTTTTTGACTCTATGTTATCACTCACCAGGTTTTTGACTCTTTATGTTATCACTCACCAGGTTTCTGACTATTTATGCTGTCACTCACCAGGTTTTTGAATCTTTATGTCATCACCTCTCAGAGTGTTGACCTTACGCTACATATTGTAATGAATATAGGTTACAATATATCAATATTGATACAGACATTTTTTTGTACTTTGACAAGTGATAATAAAACAAACCAAATATAGATTAATTTGCCAAACATAATCTGCTGACCTTAACAGAAATAACCGTCTCCTTGGGAAACTGTAAACAATTGGACCTTTAGAATGTAAAACTCTTCGTAGAACATGCTACTTTATTGTTTATAAGCTGAAATATACATTCCATTATTACTAAACTTTAACACTAACTTTTCGTTAAGCCTTTTCTTTCTTATTTTTTAACCTTTGTTCTTCATTATTGTCAAAGCAAGATAATAGACCATATCAGTGGAAGGATTCTGCAGGGACAGATTGCATTTAGTCAGAGATTCTGCAAGGACTGATTGCATTTAGTCAGGAAAATTAAAAATGTAACAAGGTGAGAAACTTTAAAACAACTTGTATTATCGGTTTAACTTCTTAAGAAACTAGTCTGTAAAGTAGACTGCACAACAGGTTTATACAATGTATAAACTATGTCTGGTATAGAGTTTGTAAAATAAAAACAATGATGAAATTTATTAATACTTCATTGAAGCCTTATCCTATACCTGTGTCCTTCTTGGAACAACATACAACAGGGGAAAAATCGATTTATGTAGGAACGTTGTTAGAATTTCTCTGTTTGAAATTTTCTCTTTCTTTGATTTCACAGCTGAGTTTCTACTGACTTCTTAAGTTACAAACATCGTGAAAGCTGCAGATTCCATTAATCCTTTATAACACTCCTCCCCCCAAACTCCAGTGGCTCAATAGTAAGTTTGGTTTATTTTAAATTTTGACCAAATCTACTCGAGAGCTATCTACAATAGTTGTTCCTAATTTATCAGTAAGAGACTAGAAGAACACCACTCACTGCCAACCTTTGGCCTCCGTTTTTATCAACGGGTAGTTGGATTGACCATAATGTTACAACGCCTTTACAGCTTAAAGGTCAAGCGCTCTAACCACCAAGCTATGCTAAGATTTCCAACCGTATGATCTTATACTTACGATGCTAAAAATCTGGTTTACGTATCCTTTGTGAGCCAAGCACATACAGCTCATTGTTTAGCTTTGTGGAGAACAAAAACCGACCAATCATTAGAAGAAAAAAAAACAGCAAAAATAAAACGTAACACTAACTATCTGATTTTCTTTTAAATAAATAAAAACATTAATAAGTTAAACCAACCAAACAGAAGACAACTGTTCTATCCTCGATTTATCTATAGATTGGTAAGTCTTCAGATTGGAATCAGGGATTCGATTCGTCTCGGTTGACTCAGCAGATAGATTGATGTGACTTTGTTATAAAACACACACACACACTGTAGTTTCCTGTTACAGTTTATGAAACATGATGACCAGTTACAAAAAATTCGGTTTACACTTGAAAAGGGGGAACATTTTTGAATTATGGGAAACTTTTTAAAGAAACAACGAATTAGGAAGTTGTAAAAAATCACAGCTTATACAATGGTTAGGATTAAAACTTTCTTTTTGTGCTATAAAACAAAATAACTTAAATATTTTACTGATTCCGAAACCCCTGGAAAAAAGCTTCTCCTTCGATAGGGTTACTGAAGTGTCTGTATTAAAGGAATGTTAGTGTTAGGATTAAAGAAAAGTTGAAAATGATATATTTATTATAACAAAGATCGATATAATTTCCGTATTGTGGCTCCTATAGAATCATATATCACTTATAATCCCAATGATTTGTTTGTTTGTTTGGAATTTCGCACAAAGCTACTCGAGGGCTATCTGTGCTAGCCGTCCCTAATTTAGCAGTGTAAGACTAGAGGGAAGGCAGCCAGCCAGTCATCACCACCAACCGCCAAATATTGGGCTACTCTTTTGCCAACGAATAGTAGGATGGGTCGTAAATTATAACGCCCCCATGCCTGAAAAGCCGAGCATGTTTGGTGCGACGGGGATTCGAACCCGCGACCCTCAGATTACGAGTCGAACGCCTAAACCTACCTGGCCATGCCGGGCCGCAATCACAATGAACTTAGGTTTGTGAACATAATTCCAACACTAAAGTAGTTAACAAAAGGGAAAAGATAATAGTTAAAGAAATAACTGTTTTAACAACAATATTTTGGTAGATATAGGTTAAATTGTTTCTTCAAGAACAGCAGTATATATTAATGATATAAATATGTAGAACAATTATGCAATTCTAGATAGTCTTTCAAAATATGTAGTGCTTGTTGGAGAGATTTACACGTTTTTATAATAAAGTTAGCAAACAAAAGGGAATCCTCAATAATCGCGGCTGTATTTAGATATCAAATCGGCCAACAAATGCAACTATGAGATAAAAGCTTGTATTTGGAAAAAAGAACCGAAGAAATCAGAACCATTTTGCGAGCCGTTATGTTGCGGCTAAAAATTACCTTTACCCTTTTTCATGTACTTGACTCAAAGAAGCAAAAAGGCGAAACACCAATTAAAAGTTATTTTATAGTCAACTAGAGTCTAAACGTCGTTTTTTTGTGACTTTATTGTCACAATTATGGATTGATATTTATTAAAAGTAAATAACTCTTACCTGGCTGTTTTTACCATGATTAACCTAAGTGTTACCAACATGCTGCAGAAACTTGGAACGTGATATAATGTAGGATTAACCTTTCACCAAACTCATCAATAAAAAAATAAAGATATGTAGTGAAATAGCATGAAAAAGCCCTCTTTTGACAATGCTCTTAACTTTGATTTTTTTTTCTTTACCGCTAGTTTCATTAGAAGACAGCCAATAGGAAATTTCTCGAGAAACATAAAATATTGTGTCACGACTTACTGCGAAGCAACATTTTTCTGCTTAAAGTTTTCTACGGAGCTTCTTAAGGGCTGATAAGCTGAAAATGAGAATAGAATTTAGAATTAAAAATTCAAGCTGGAATAAGTAATACAGAAGCCGTTAAAACTTCGGAAATATAAAGTATGTGTTGAACAGGATGAATATCGTGTACAAATGAAATCTAATCCATTTATATTTTCTTTAAACAATGTTTGTTTGTTTGGGAATTTCGCACAAAGCTACTCGAGGGCTATCTGTGCTAGCCGTCCCTAATTTAGCAGTCTAAGAGTCAGTGTAGAGGGAAGGCAGCTAGTCATCACCACCACCGCCAACTCTTGGGCTACTCTTTTACCAACGAATAGTTGGATTGACCGTCACATTATATACCCCCACGGCTGGGAGGGCGAATATCTTTTGCGCGACGCGGGCGCGAACCCGCGGATTACGAGTCGCACGCCTTACGCGCTAGGCCATGCCGGGTCACTCTTAAAACAAGGAAATACATCTTTCACAATTTGTTTCTATTTTATTCACTACATAAAATGTTATCACATTCGAGAGAATGTTAAAAATCATAGCCTCTTTCTGTGTGGAATATACAAGAATTATTTGTTCCAACTATTAATAAACATTAGACAACTGTGTTGTACAGAAAACCCATCGATTTTAAATAGGAAATCGAAAATTAAATCACAAAATTATCGACTTGTTAATCGGCATATGTGTGTAAACATAGAAAACTAGAAAACACTAGTTACATATCATATACTACTACAGATGATATTAGTTACATGTCATATACTTGTACAGATGACATTGTTTACATATTATACACTACTACAGATGATATTCGTTACATATTATATACTACTGCATATGATACTAGTTACATATTATATACTACTACAGATGATATTAGTTACATGCTAAATACTATTATAAACTAAACTAAACTAACGTGGCAGGGGTTCAGTTTAGAGAAAGAGAAATCAGAAGAGTTCTCTCTCCAACTGGGGTGTTCAGGAACTTTGTAGTTCCTCTTCGTCCCTATACGTGAGAAATGTTTTAAAATATCCATGGAATTTTTACTTTATTTTTAC
The DNA here is from genome assembly GCF_004210375.1 of Tachypleus tridentatus. NCBI lineage: Eukaryota > Metazoa > Arthropoda > Merostomata > Xiphosura > Limulidae > Tachypleus > Tachypleus tridentatus. The sequence goes on along the minus strand of NC_134834.1, from coordinate 127,627,558 downwards.
ATTTCAAAAAATATTTGTGAGTGAGAGGAAGGACGGGAGAACTGGACGAAAGCAGCGAAAGTGAAGTGAGCCAGACCTTGGCTCGAGGATGGAGAACCCTGGCGGCTGGCGAATTGGTTTTTAAAATTTACTGTAATTGATTAGATACCCTTGACTAGGTAAACGGCCCTTTTCAGAATGAGGCTGGGACCTACAGGTCCGATGCCAGAGATTTTGCTGTGGGGGGAAACGGGAGTACCCCGAGAAAACCCACTTTCACGGCCTGGGCGCCGAATAATCTACCCAGACCGTGCCCGGAAGTAGCTGGGAAAGAAAAAGAAAAGAAAAAAAACTCACAAAATTAAAAAAACAAACAAAAAAAACACAAAAAAACCAAAAAAACTGATGAACTACGTTGATGGTGTACGTGAAAACTGTTAGCTGCAGTCTTGTAGATCGGGTGGCAACTTCATCATGAACTTGTTTCCACACTTGAAGCCCATTGGTGCAACTGAGAAACGTGGTCTTGGTGGTGGAACTACTGGCTGTTCTTCGGTGAGTTGTTCTTCGCTGGTCTGTGATGCTTTGTTTCTTCTCGAGATTTTGGTTTGAGTTTTCTGCGTGGAGGTAGATTGTTTTTCAGTTTTACTGTCGCGTCGATGGTTATCTTCGTAATGGTTTGAGTCTGGCTGGTTGTTGAGTTCTGTGGAACTAGGATTGAAGTCTGGCAGGAACTGTCCTTTTCTTTCTTGAACTACTGGAACTTGCGTGTTTTACAACAATGGTGTTATCTTCTTCTGAGTCGGGTTGTCTGAATCCGTCTTCGTGTTTCTTCTAATACGGTCTGGACTCGGCGGTATTTTGGTATTTTCCTGTTGGAAGATTTCCGTTGGTTGTTTGCGATATCTGGGTGCTTGGTTTGAACCATTCTTGAGTGGTCGTCGATGTGGGCGTTCGGCTCTAAATGAAATATATGATAATAGCAGCCATCTCGTAAAATACAGTCGGCACTGTACTTCGATGTTGTCACTATCTTCATGAAGTGTGTGTGATGATTACTGTTCTTAGAATAAATTCGATGAACTGCGTATACCTTAGCTTGTATTTGGGGTTCTATGGTTTGTCTAATTTCTTCTGGTTGAATTGATGGGTCGACGCCCCTGAGGAATACAGAATAAAGATTGACTGGACTTTTCGTTGGGGAACAACTTACTTTAAATTCAGTGTTCCATGGCTGGCACAGATAGGTTTGGTCTGCAGTAGTGGCTGGTTGGATGAGGATTCTTCCCCGGCGTAAAATACGGGTCCTGGACGGTTCGATGGTTGCCACAGGCTTGGCTCGGGCGATCAACGTGGCGACTTGGTACGGCGTGAGGTTCGGCGGTAAGCCGTCGACGATTACAGGCGGCACTAACGGCCTGACTGGCGAGGATGAACATCTCGTTCTGAATAGCATATTGGCACGTCTGACTTGCTCGGTGGCTAGCTCAGGTCTCCCAAAATATTATAGATGATATGAGTTACATATTATATACTACTACATATGATATTAGTTGCATGTTATATACTATTACAGATGATATTAGTTACATATTACACACGACTACAGATGATATTAGTTACAAATTATTTACTACTAGAGATGATATTACTTACGTATCATATACTACTACATGTGATATTAGTTACATATAATGTACTACAACAGATGATATTAGTTACAGATTAAATGCTATTACTGATGATATTAGTTACGTGTTATATTCTAGTACAGATGATATTAGATACATATTATACATGACTACAGATTATATTAGTTACATTTTATATACTACAAGAGATGATATTAGTTACGTATTATATACTACTGCAGATGATATAACGTTCGTATTATATACTACTACAGATGATATTAGTTACATATTATATACTACTACAGATGATATTAGTTACGTAGTATATACTACTACAGGTAATATTAGATACATATTATATAATACTACAGATGATATTATTGACATGTCATATACTCGATCATATGACATTAGATATTGTACACTACTACAGATGATATTAGTTACATATTATATACTACTACAGATGATATTAGTCACATATTATATAGTACTACAGATAATATTAGTTACATGATATATACCACTACATATGATATTAGTTACATATTATACATTCCAACAAATGATATTAGTTACATATTATATACTGCTACAGATGATATTAGTTACTTTTTATATACTAGTACAAATGATATGAGTTACATATTATATACTACGACAGACAATATTAGTTACATATTATATACTACTGCAGATGATATTAGTTATGTATTATATACTACTACAGATAATATTAGATACATATTATATAATACTACAGATGATATTTGTGACATGTCATATACTCGTACAGATGACAATAGTTACATGTTATATACTAGTACAGATGATATTAGTTACATATTATATACTACTAGAGATGATATTAGTTACGTATTATATACTACTACAAATGATATTAGTTACATATAATATACTACTACAGATGATATTAGTTACATATTATATAGTAATGCAGATGATATTAGTTATGTATTATATACTACTACAGATAATATTAGATACATATTATATAATACTACAGATGATATTAGTGACATGTCATATACTCATACAGATGACATTAGTTACATATTATACACTACTACAGATGATATTAGTCACATGTTAGATACTACTACAGATGATATTAGTTGCATGTTATATACTACTAGAGATGATATTAGTACCATATTATATACTACCACAAATCCTATTCGTGACGTATTATATACTACTACAGATGATATAAGTTACATATTAAATACTACTACAGATGATATTAGTTACATATTATATACTACTACAGATGATATTAGTAACATATTATATACCACTACAGATCATATTAGTTGCATGTTATATACTACTACAGATGATATTAGTAACATATTATATACTACTACAGATGATATTAGTAACATTTTATATTCTACTAGAGATGGTATTAGTTACATGTTATATACTACTACAGATGATAATAGTTACATGTTATATACTAGTACAGATGATATTAGTTACATATTATATACTACTACAGATGATATTAGTTACATATTATATACTACTGTAGGTGATACTAGTTACATATTATATACTATTACAAATGATATTAGTTACATATTATATACTACTACAGATGACATTAGCTACATGTTATATACTAGTACAGATGTTATTAGTTACATATTATATACTACTAGAGATGATATTAGTTACGTATTATATACTACTACAAATGATATTAGTTACATATTATATACTACTACAGATGATATTAGTTACATATTATATACTACTGCAGATGATATTAGTTAAGTATTAGATACTACTACAGATGATATTAGTTGCATGTTATATACTACTACAGATGATATTAGTAACATATTATATACTACTACAGATCATATTAGTTGCATGTTATATACTACTACAGATGATATTAGTTGCATGTTGTATACTACTACAGATGATATTAGTAACATTTTATATACTTCTACAGATGATATTAGTTACATATTATATACTACAACAGATGATATTAGTTCCATATTACATACTACTAGAGATGATATTAGTTACATGTTATATACTAGTACAGATGATATTAGTTATATATTATATACTACTACAAATTATATTAGTTACATATTATATACTACTACAGATGATATTAGTTACACATTATATACTACTGCAGATGATATTAATTACATATTATGTACTACTACAGATGACATGAGCTAGATATTATATACTACTACAGATGATATTAGCTACATAATATACACCACTAAAGATGATATTAGCTACATAATATACACCACTAAAGATGATATTAGTTATATATTATATACTACAAGAGATGATATTAGTTACGTATTATATACTACTACAGATGATATTAGTTGCATGTTATATACTACTACAGATGATATTAGTAACATATTATACACTACTAGAGATCATATTAGTTACAAATTATATACTACTACAGATGATATTAGTTGCATGTTATATATTACTACAGATGATATTAGTTACATATTATATACAACTACATATGATATTAGTTACATATTATATACTACTACAGATGATATCAGTTGCATTTTATATACTACTACAGATGATATTAGTGACATATTATATACTACTAGAGATGATATTAGTTACATGTTATATACCACTACAGATGATAATAGTTACATGTTGTATAGTAGTACAGATGATATTAGTTACACATTATACACTACTACAAATAATATTAGTTACATATTATATACTACTACAGATGATATTAGTTACCTATTATATAATACCACAGGTGATATTAGTTACAGGTCATATACTAGTAGAGATGACATTAGTTGCATATTATACACTACTACAGATGATATTAGTTACATATTATATACTACTACAGATGATATTAGTTACATATTATTTTTTTACTACAGATGATATTAGTTACATATTATATACTACTGCAGATGATATTAGTTAAGTATTATATACTACTACAGATTATATTAGTTGCATGTTATATACTACTACAGATGATATTAGTAACATATTATATACTACTACAGATCATATAAGTTGCATGTTATATACTACTAGAGATGATATTCGTTACATATTATACACTACTACAGATGATATAAGTTACATATTATACACTACTACAGAGGATATGAGTTACGTTATATACTAGTACAGATGATATTAGTCACATATTATATACTACTAGAGATGATACTAAATACATGTTATATACCACTACAGATGATAATATTTACATGTTGTATAGTAGTACAGATGATATTAGTTACATATTATACACTACTACAAATAATATTAGTTACATATTATATACTACAACAGATGATATTAGTTACATATTATATACTACTGCAGATGATATTAGTTAAGTATTATATACTACTACAGATTATATTAGTTGCATGTTATATACTACTACGTATGATATTAGTAACATTATATACTACTACAGATAATATTCGTTACATCTTCTATACTAGTACAGATGATATTAGTCACATATTATATACTACTGTACATGATATTAGTTACATATTATATACTGCTAGAGATGAAATTAGTTACGTATTATATATTACTACATATGATACTAGTTACATATTATATACTACTGCAAATGATATTACTTACGTATTATATACTACTACAGATGATACTAGTTACATATTATGTACTACAACAGATGATATTAGTTACATGTTATATACTACAACAGATGATATTAGTTACATATTATATACTACTGTAGATGATATCAGTTACATATATTTTATACTACTGTAGATGATATTAGGTACATATTATATACTACTGTAAATGATACTAGTTACATATTATATACTACTACAGATGATATTAGTTACATATTATATACTACTACAGATGATATTAGTTACATATTATATACTACTACAGATGATATTAGTTACATATTATATACTACTACAAATGATATTAGCTACATAATATACACCACTAAAGATGATATTAGTTATATATTATATACTACAAGAGATGATATTAGTTACGTATTATATACTACTACAGATGATATTAGTAACATATTATATACTACTAGAGATCATATTAGTTACAAATTATATACTACTAGAGATGATATTAGTTGCATGTTATATACCACTACATATGATATTAGTTACAGGTCATATACTAGTAGAGATGACATTAGTTGCATATTATACACTACTATAGATGATATTAGTTACATATTATATAATACTACAGATGATATTAGTTACATATTATATACTACAAAAGATTATATTAGTTCCATATTACATACTACTAGAGATGATATTAGTTACATCTTATATACTACTACAGATGATATTAGTTACATGTTATAAACTAGTACAGATGATATTAGTTACATATTATACACTACTACAAATAATATTAGTTACATATTATATACTACAACAGATGATATTAGTTACATATTATATACTACTGCAGATGATATTAGTTACATATTATATACTACTAGAGATGATATTAGTTACATTTTATATACTACTTGAGATAATATCAGTTACATATCATATGTTACTACACATGATATTAGTTACATATTATATACCACTACAGATAATATTCGTTACATCTTCTATACTAGTACAGATGATATTGATACGTTACATATTGTAACACTACTACAGATGATATTAGTTACATATACATATACTACTACAGACAGATGATATTAATTACGTTATATACTAGTACAGATGATATATTAGTCATAATATTATATACTACTGTACATATTGGTTACATTATTATATACTACTTACAGATGATATTAGTTACATTATTATATATTACTACTAGATACAGATACCTAGTTACATATTATATACTACTACAAGATGATACATTAGTTACATATTATATACTACTACAGATGATATTAGTTTTACATATTATGTACCTACTACAGATGATATTAGTTACATGTTATATACTACTACAGATGATGTTAGTTACATATTATATACTACTGGCAGATGATTATTGGCAGGTGCATTATTGTAATACTACTGTAAGATGATATTAGTTACATATTATGCATACTACTACAGATGATATTAGTTACATATTATATACTCACTGTAGATGATATTAGTTACATATTATATAAACTACTACAGATGATACATGAGTTACATATTATATACTTACTACAGATGATATTAGTTACATAACATGGGACTACTAGATGAAAGTGGTTATTAGTAACATATTATACACCAAGAGATGATATTAGTTTTACATTATTTATATACTACTACACTGATATTAGTTAGCCATGTTATATACTACTACAGATGATATTAGTAGTATTATATACTACTAGAGATCATTGCAGTTACAAACATTATATACTACTACAGATGATGATATTAGTTGCACGTTATATATTACGCTACAGATGATATTAGTTACATATTATATACTACTACTAATGATATTAGTTACATATTATATACACCACTACAGATGATATTAGTTACATATTATATACTACTACAGATGATATTAGTTACATATTATATACTACTGCAGATGATATTAGTTACATATTATATACTACTACAGATGATATTAGTTACATATTATATACTACTACAGATGATATCAGTTACATATCATATACTAACTACAGATGATATTAGTTACATATTATATACTACTACAGATGATATTAGTTACATATTATATACTACTACAGATGATATTAGTTACATGTTATATACAATCTACAGATGATATCAGTTACATTTTATATACTACTACAGATGATATTAGTGACATAAGTATACAATGACACTTGAGATGATAATAGTTACATATTATATACAGATGATATTAGTTACAGAATTATATGCTATTATTGATGAGTATTGGTTACATATTATATGCTACTACAGATGATATTGGTTACATATTATATGGTACCACTAGATGATATTAGTTACATAATATATATACTACTGTAGATGATATTAGTTACATGTTATATACTACTGTAAACAGTACTAGTTACATATTATGCTTTACTACAGATGATATTGGTTACATATTATATACTACCTACAGATGATATTAGTTACATATTATATACTACTACAGATGATTTATGAACTAGATATTATATACTACTACTAGATGATATTAGTTGCATACATTATATACTACTAAAGATGATATTAGTTATATATTATATGTACTACAAGAGATGATGTGGTTACGTGTTATTATATATATACTACTACAGATGATATTAGTTGCATGTTATATACTACTACAGATGATATTAGTAACATATTATACTACTACTAGAGATGATATTAGTTACATAATTATATAGCTACTATTAGATGTATTATTAGTTAACATATTGTATATATTACTACAGATGATATTAGTTACATATTTATATACTACTACTAATGATATTAGTTACATAATATACACTACTAGAGATGATATTAGTTACATATTATATACTACTACAGATGATATTAGTTACATATTATAAGCAATACTACTACAGATGATATTAGTTACAGAAATTACATATTACTACAGATGATATTGGTTACATACATATATACTACTACAGATGATATTAGTTACATATCATATACATTACTACAGATGATATTAGGTATACATATTATATACTAGTACAGATGATATTATTTACATATCATATACTACTACATATGATATTAATTTTTGTATTATATACAACTACAGATGATATTAGTTACATATTATATACTACTACAGATGATATTAGTTACATATTATATACTACTACAGATAGTTGCATTTTATATACTACTACAGATGATATTAGTTACGTATTATATACTACTATGTGATGATATTGGTTACATTATTATATACTACTACGATGATGATATACTAGTTACATATTATATACTACTACAGATGATATTAGTTACATATTATATACCACTACAGATGATATTAGTTACATATTTTATACTACTGTAGATGATATTAGATACATGTTATATACTACTGTAAATGATACTAGTTACATATTATATACTACTATAGATGATATTAGTT
>NC_134834.1:127569745-127618272 GCF_004210375.1 Tachypleus tridentatus | reverse complement strand
TATATACTACTACAGATGAAATTAGTTACATATTATATACCTACTACTATTAGATGATATTAGTTACATATTATATACTACTACAAATGATATTAGTTACATATTATATACTACTACAGATGATATTAGTTACATATTATATACTACTACAGATGATATTAGTTACATATTATATACTACTGTAGATGATATTAGTTACATATTATATACTACTGTAGATGATATTAGTTACATATTATATACCACTACAGATGATATTAGTTACATATTATATAATACTACAGATGATATTAGTTACATATTATATACCACTGTAGATGATATTAGTTACATATTATATACTACTACAGATGATATTAGTTACATATTATATACTACTACAGATGATATTAGTTACATATTATATACTACTAAAGATGATATTAGTTACATGTGCTATACAGACGTTATATATTACTACAGATGATATTAGTTACATATTATATACTACTACAGATGATATTAGTTACATATTATATACTACTACAGATGATATTAGTTACATATTATATACTACTACAGATGATATTAGTTACATATTATATACTACTACAGATGATATTAGTTACATATTATATACCACTACAGATGATATTAGTTACATATTATATACTACTACAGATGATATTAGTTACATATTATATACTACTACAGATGATATTAGTTACATATTATATACCACTACAGATGATATTAGTTACATATTATATACTACTACAGATGATATTAGTTACATATTATATACTACTACAGATGATATTAGTTACATATTATATACTACTACAGATGATATCAGTTACATATTATATACTACTACAGATGATATTAGTTACATATTATATACTACTACAGATGATATTAGTTACATATTATATACTACTACAGATGATATTAGTTACATATTATATACTACTACAGATGATATTAGTTACATATTATATGCTACTACAGATGATATTAGTTACATATTTATATACTACTACAGATGATATTAGTTACATATTATATACTACTACAGATGATATTAGTTACATATTATATACTACTACAGATATTAGTTACATGTTATATGCTATTATTGATGATATTAGTTATTATATAGTACTGTAGATGATATTAGTTACATATTATATACTACTGTAGATGATATTAGTTACATATTATATACTACCGTAGATGATATTAGTTACATATTATATACTACCAAAGATGATATTAGTTACATATTATATACTACTGAGATGATATTAGTTACATATTATATACCACCACAGATGATATTAGTTACATATTATATACTACTACAGATGATATTAGTTACATATTATATACTACTACAGATGATATTAGTTACACATTATATACTTACTACAGATGATATTAGTTACATATTATATACTACTACAGATGATATTAGTTACATATTATATACTACCACATATGATATTAGTTACATATTATATACTACCTACAGATGATATTAGTTACATATTATATACTACTACAGATGATATTAGTTACATATTATATACCACTACAGATGATATTAGTTACATGTTAAATACTACTGCAGATGATATTAGTAAGATATTATATAGTAGTACAGATCATATTAGTTACGTATTATATACTACTATAGATGATGTTAGTTACATATAATATACTAGTACAGATGATATTAGTTACGTATTATATACTACTACAGATGATATTAGTTACATATTATATACTAGTACAGATGATATTAGTTACATATTATATACTACTACAGATGATATTAGTTACATATTATATACTACTACAGATGATATTAGTTACATATTATATACTACTACAGATGATATTAGTTACATATTATATACTACAACAGATGATATTAGTTACGTATTATATACTATTACAGATAATATAAGTTACATATTATATACTCTTACAAATGATATTAGTTACATATTATATACTACTGCAGATGATATTAGTTAAGTATTATATACTAATACAGATTATATTAGTTGCATGTTATATACTACTACAGATGATATTAGTAACATATTTTATACTACTACAGATCATATTAGTTGAATGTTATATACTACTACAGATGATATTAGTAACATATTATATACTACTACAGATCATATTAGTTGCAACTTATATACTACTACAGATGATATTAGTAACATATTATATACTACTACAGATGATATTAGTTATAAATTATATACTACTACAAATGATATTAGTTGCATGTTATATACTACTACAGATGATATTAGTTACATGTTATACACTAGTACAGATGATATTAGTTACATATTATATACTACAACATATGATACTAGTTACATATTATATACTACTAGAGATGATATTAGTTGCATGTTATATACTACTACAGATGATATTAGTAACATATTATATACTAGTACAGATCATATTAGTTACATTTTATATACTACTACAGATAATATCAGTTACATATCATATACTGTTACAGATGATATTAGTTACATGTTATACACTAGTACAGATGATATTAGTTACATACATATATATACTACATATGATATTAGTTACATATTATATACTACTAAAGATGATATCAGTTGCATTTTATATACTACTAAAGATGATATTAGTTAGAGATTATATGCTATTACTGATGATATTAGTTACATATTATATACTACTACATATGATATTAGTTACATATTATATACTACTACAGATGATATCAGTTGCATTTTATATACTACTATAGATGATATTAGATACATCATTATACATGACCACAGATTATATTAGTTACTTATTATATACATCAAGAGATGATATTAGTTACGTATTATATACTACTGCAGATGATATAACGTACGTATTATATACTACTACAGATGATATTAATTACGTAGTATATACTACTACAGGTAATAGTAGATACATATTATATACTACTACAGATGATATTATGTTACATAGATATATATACTCTACTACAGATGATATTAGTTACATATTATATACTACTACAGATGATATTAGTTACATATTATATACTATCTACAGATGATATTAGTTACATGATATATATACTACTACAGATGATATTAGTTACATATTATATACCACTACAGATGATATTAGTTACATATTATATACTACTACAGATGATATTAGTTACATATATATATACCACTACAGATGATATTAGTTACAATATTATATACTACTACAGATGATATTAGTTACATATTATATACTACTACAGATGATATTAGTTAACATATTATATACTACTACAGATGATATTAGTTACATATTATATACTACTACAGATGATATTAGTTACGCATAATTATATACTACTACAGATGATATTAGTAACATATTATATACTACTACAGATGATATTAGTTACATATTATATACTACTACAGATGATATTAGTAACATATATATATACTACTACAGATGATATTAGTTATAATGTTATATACTACTACAGATGATATTAGTTACACGTTATATACTACTACAGAGATGATATTATTAGTTATATATTATATACTACAGATGATATTAGTTACATATTATATACTACTACAGATGATATTAGTTATTATATACTACTACAGATGATATTAGTTACATATTATATACTACTACAGATGATATTAGTTACATATATATACTACTACAGATGATATTAGTTACATATTATATACTACTACAGATGATATTAGTTACATATATATACTACTACAGATGATATTAGTTACAAAATATATACTACTACATAGGATATTAGTTACATATAATATACTACTACAGATGATATTAGTTACATATTATATACTACTACAGATGATACTAGTTACATATTATATACTACTACAGATGATATTAGTTATATATATACTACTACTACATATTATATATGATATTAGTTACAATATTATATACTACTACAGATGATATTAGTTACACGTTATATACTATTACAGAGATGATATTAGTTACATGTTATACATTCTAGTACAGATGATATTAGTTACATAATTATACTACAACATATGATATTAGTTACATATTATATACTACTACAGATGATATTTGTTACATGTTATATACTACTACAGATGATATTAGTTACATATTATATACTACTACAGATGATATTAGTTACATATTATATACTACTACAGATGATATTAGTTACATAATATATACTACTACACATGATATTAGTTACATATTATATACTACTACAGATGATATTAGTTACATATTATATACTACTACAGATGATATTAGTTACGTATTATATACCACTACAGATGATATTAGTTACATATTATATACTACTACAGATGATATTAGTTACATATTATATACTACTACAGATGATATTAGTTACATATTATATACTACTACAGATGATATTAGTTACATATTATATACATACTTACTACAGATGATATTAGTTACATTTTATATACTACTACAGATGATATTAGTTACATATTATATATACCACTACAGATGATATTAGTTACATATTATATACTACTACAGATGATATTAGTTACATATTATATACTACTACAGATGATATTAGTTACATATTATATACTACTACAGATGATATAGTTTATATTATATAATACTACATATGATATTAGTTACATATCATATACTACTACATATGATATTAGTTACATATTATATACTACTACAGATGATACTAATTACAAAATATATACTACTACATATGATATTAGTTACATATTATATACTACTACAGATGATATTAGTTACATATTATATACTACTACAGATGATATTAGTTACATATTATATACTACTAGAGATGATATTAGTTACATATTATATACTACTACAGATGATATTAGTTACATATTATATACTACTACAGATGATATTAGTTACATATTATATACTACTACAGATGATATTAGTTACATATTATATACCTACTACAGATGATATTAGTTACATATTATATACTACTACAGATGATATTAGTTACATATTATATACTACCACAGATGATATTAGTTACATATTATATACTACTACAGATGATATTAGTTACATATTATATACTACCAGAGATAATATTAGTTACATATTATATACTACTACAGATGATATTAGTTACATATTATATAATACTACAGATGATATTAGTTACATATTATATACTACTACAGATGATATTAGTTACATATTATATACTACTACAGATGATATTAGTTACATATTATATACTACTACAGATGATATTAGTTACATATTATACACTACTACAGATGATATTAGTTACATATTATATACTACTACAGATGATATTAGTTACGTTATATACTAGTACAGATGATATTAGTTACATATTATATACTACTACAGATGATATTAGTTACATATTATATACTACTAGAGATGAAATTAGTTACGTATTATATACTACTAAAGATGATATTAGTTACATATTATGTACTACAACAGATGATATTAGTTACATATTATATACTACTACAGATGATATTAGTTACATATTATATACTACTACAGATGATATTAGTTATATATTTTATATACCACAACAGATGATATTAGTTACATATTATATACTACTGTAGATGATATTAGTTACATATTATGCACCACTACAGATGATATTAGTTACATATTATATACTACTACTATTAGATGATATTATATATACATATGATATAAATACATATTATACTACTACAGATGATATTAGTTACATATTATATACTACTACAGATGATATTAGCTACATATTATACACCACTACAGATGATATTAGTTACATATTATATACTACTACAGATGATATTAGTTACATGTTATATACTACTACAGATGATATTAGTAACATATTATATACTACTACAGATGATATTAGTTACATATTATATACTACAACAGATGATATTAGTTACATAATGTTATATACACTACAGATGATATTAGTTACATATTATATACTACTACAGATGATATTAGTTACATATTATATACTACTACAGATGATATCAGTTGCATTTTATATACTACTAGAGATGATATTAGTGACATATTATATATACTACTACAGATGATATTAGTTACATATTATATACTACTACAGATGATATTAGTTACATATTATATACTACTACAGATGATATTAGTTACATATTATATAATAATACTACAGATGATATTAGTAGAGATGATATTTACATATTATATACTACTAGAGATGATATTAGTTACATATTATATACTACTACAGATGATATTAGTTACATATTATATACTACTACAGATGATATTAGTTACATAATTATATACTACTACAGATGATATTAGTCGCAAATTATATACTACTACAGATGATATTAGTCGCAAATTATATACTACTACAGATGATATTAGTTATATTTTATATACTACTACAGATAATATCAGTTACATATTATATACTACTACAGATGATATTAGTTACATATGTTATATATTAGTACAGATGATATTAGTTATATTAATATATACTACTACATATGATATTAGTTACATATTATATACTACTACAGATGATATCAGTTGTATTTTATATACTACTACAGATGATATTAGTTAAAGATTATATGCTATTACTGATGATATTAGTTTCGTGTTATATTCTAGTACAGATGATATTAGATACATATTATACATGACCACAGATTATATTAGTTACATATTATATACTACATCAACAGATGATATTAGTTACATATTATATACTACTACAGATGATATTAGTTACATATTATACTACTACAGATGATATTAGTTACATTATTATATACTACTACAGATGATATTAGTTACATATTATATAATACTACAGATGATATTATTACATATTATATACCACTACAGATGATATTAGTTACATATTATATACTACTACAGATGATATTAGTTACATAATATATACTACTACAGATGATATTAGTTACATATTATATACTACTACAGATGATATTAGTTACATATTATATACTACTACAGATGATATTAGTTACATATTATATACTACTACAGATGATATTAGTTACATATTATATACTACTACATATGATATTAGTTACATATTATATACTACTACAGATGATATTAGTTACATATTATATACTACTACAGATGATATTAGTTACATATTATATACTACTACAGATGATATTAGTTACATATTATATACTACTACAGATGATATTAGTTACATATTATATACTACTACAGATGATATTAGTTACATATTATATACTACTACAGATGATATTAGTTACATATTATATACTACTACAGATGATATTAGTTACATATTATATACTACTACAGATGATATTAGTTACATATTATATACTACTACAGATGATATTAGTTACATATTATATACTACTACAGATGATATTAGTTACATATATATATACTACTACAGATGATATTAGTTACATATTATATACTACTACAGATGATATTAGTTACATATTATATACTACTACAGATGATATTAGTTACATATTATATACTACTACAGATGATATTAGTTACATGTTATATACTACTACAGATGATATTAGTTACATATTATATACTACTACAGATGATATTAGTTACATGTTATATACTACTACAGATGATATTAGTTACATATTATATACTACTAGAGATGATATTAGTTACATACAGATATATAGTTACATGTTATATACACTACAGATGATATTAGTTACATATTATATACTACTGCAGATGATATTAGTTACATATTATATACTACTACAGATGATATTAGTTACATATTATATACTACTACAGATGATATTAGTTACATATTATATACTACTACAGATGATATTAGTTACATGTTATATACTAGTACAGATGATATTAGTTACATATTATATACTACTAGAGATGATATTAGTTACATATTATATACTACTACAGATGATATTAGTTACATATTATATACTACTACAGATGATATTAGTTACATATTATATACTACTACAGATGATATTAGTTACATATTATATACTACTACAGATGATATTAGTTGCATGTTATATACTACTACAGATGATATTAGTTACATATTATATACTACTACAGATGATATTAGTTACATATTATATACTACTACAGATGATATTAGTTACAAATTATATACTACTACAGATGATATTAGTTACATGTTATATACTACTACAGATGATATTAGAAACATTTTATATACTTCTACAGATGATATTAGTTACATATTATATACTACTAGAGATGATATTAGTTACATATTATATACTACTACAGATGATATTAGTTACATATTATATACTAGTACAGATGATATTAGTTACATATTATATACTACTACAGATGATATTAGTTACATATTATATACTACTACAGATGATATTAGTTACATATTATATACTACTGTAGATGATATTAGTTACATATTATATACTACTACAGATGATATTAGTTACATATTATATACTACTACAGATGATATTAGCTACATAATATACACCACTAAAGATGATAATAGTTATATATTATATACTACAAGAGATGATATTAGTTACATATTATATACTACTACAGATGATATTAGTTGCATGTTATATACTACTACAGATGATATTAGTTACATATTATATACTACTACAGATGATATTAGTTACAAATTATATACTACTACAGATGATATTAGTTGCATCTTATATATTACCACAGATGATATTAGTTACATATTATATACAACTACATATGATATTAGTTACATATTATATACTACTACAGATGATATCAGTTGCATTTTATATACTACTACAGATGATATTAGTGACATATTATATACTACTAGAGATGATATTAGTTACATGTTATATACCACTACAGATGATAATATTTACATGTTGTATACTACTACAGATGATATTAGTTACCTATTATATAATACCACAGGTGATATTAGTTACAGGTCATATACTAGTAGAGATGACATTAGTTGCATATTATACACTACTACAGATGATATTAGTTACATATTATATACTACTACAGATGATATTAGTTACATATTATATACTACAACAGATGATATTTGTTCCATATTACATACTCCTAGAGATGATATTAGTTACATATTATATACTATTACAAATGATATTAGTTACATATTATATACTACTACAGATGATATTAGTTACATATTATATACTACTGAAGATGATATTAGTTAAGTATTATATACTACTACAGATTCTATTAGTTGCATGTTATATACAACTACAGATGATATTAGTAACATATTATATACTAGTACAGATCATATAAGTTGCATGTTATATACTACTAGAGATGATATTAGTTATATTTTATATACTACTAAAGATAATATCAGTTACATATCATATATTACTATAGATGATATTTGTTACATATTATATACTACTACAGATGATATAAGTTACATATTATACACTACTACAGACGATATGAGTTACGTTATATACTAGTACAGATGATATTAGTCACATATTATATACTACTAGAGATGATACTAGTTACATGTTATATACTACTGTAGATGATATTAATTACATATTATGTACTACTACAGATGACATGAGCTAGATATTATATACTACTACTAATGATATTAGCTACATAATATACACCACTAAAGATGATATTAGTTATATATTATATACTACAAGAGATGATATTAGTTACGTATTATATACTATTACATATGATATTAGTTGCATGTTACATAGTACTACAGATGATATTAGTAACATATTATATACTACTAGAGATCATATTAGTTACAAATTATATACTACTACAGATGATATTAGTTGCATGTTATATATTACTACAAATGATATTAGTTACATATTATATACTACTACTAATGATATTAGCTACATAATATACACCACTAAAGATAATATTAGTTACATATTATATACTACTACAGATGATAATAGTTTCATATTAAATACCACTGCAGATGATATTAGTCGCAAATTATATACTACTACAGATGATATTAGTTACATTTTATATACTACTACAGATAATATCAGTTACATATCATATACTGTTACAGATGATATTAGTTACACGTTATACACTAGTACAGATGATATTAGTTACATATTATATACTGCTACATATGATATTAGTTACATATTATACACTACTACAGATGATATCAGTTGCATTTTATATAGTACTACAGATGATATTAGTGACATATTATATGACACTACAGATCATATTAGTTACGTATTATATACTACTACAGATGATATTAGTTAGAGATTATATGCTATTACTGATGATATTAGTTACATGTTATATATGCCTACAGATGATATTAGTTACAGATGATATTAGTTACACATATTATATACTACTGTAGGTGATATTAGTTACATATTTTATACTACTGTAGATGATATTAGATACATACTATATACTACTGTAAATGATACTAGTTACATATTATGTACTACTACAGATGATATTAGTTACATATTATATACTACTGTAGATGATATTAATTACATATTATACACCACTAAAGATGATATTAGTTATATATTATATACTACAAGAGATGATATTAGTTACATATAATATACTACTACAGATGATATTAGTTACATATTATATACTACTACAGATGATATTAGTTACATGTTATATACTACTACAGATGATATAATAGTTACATATTATATACTACTACAGATGATATTAGTTACATAATATATATACTACTACAGATGATACTAGTTACATATTATATACTACTACAAATGATATTACTTACGTATTATATACTACTACAGATGATATTAGTTACATATTATATACTACAACAGATGATATTAGTTACGTATTATATACTATTACAGATAATATAAGTTACATATTATATACTACTACAGATGATATTAGTTACATATTATATACTACTACAGATGATATTAGTTAAGTATTATATACTACTACAGATTATATTAGTTGCATGTTATATACTACTACAGATGATATTAGTAACATATTTATACTACTACAGATCATATTAGTTACATGTTATATACTACTACAGATGATATTAGTTACATATTATATACTACTACAGATGATATTAGTTACATATTATATACTACTACAGATGATATTAGTTACATATTATATACTACTACAGATGATATTAGTTACATATTATATAATACTACAGATGATATTAGTTTACAAATTATATACTACTACAGATGATATTAGTAACATTTTATATACTACTACAGATGATATTAGTTACATATTATATACTATTACAGATGATATTAGTTACATATTATATACTAGTACAGATGATATTAGTTACATATTATATACTAGTACAGATGATATTAGTTACATATTATATACTACTACAGATGATATTAGTTGCATGTTATATACTACTACAGATGATATTAGTAACATATTATATACTACTACAGATCGTATTAGTTACATTTTATATACTACTACAGATAATATCAGTTACATATCATATACTGTTAGAGATGATATTAGTTACATGTTATACACTAGTACAGATGATATTAGTTACATATTATATACTACTACAGATGATATTAGTTACATATTATATACTAGTACAGATGATATCAGTTGCATTTTATATACTACTACAGATGATATTCGTTAGAGATTATATGCTAATACTGATGATATTAGTTTCGTGTTATATTCTAGTACAGATGATATTAGAAACATATTATATTATGACCAACAGATGATATTAGTTACATATTATATACTACCACAGATGATATTAGTTACATATTATATACTACTGCAGATGATATAACGTACGTATTATATACTACTACAGATGATATTAATTACGTAGTATATACTACTACAGGTAATATTAGATACATATTATATAATACTACAGATGATATTAGTTACATGATATATACCACTACAGATGATATTAGTTACATATTGTATACTAGTACAGATGATATTAGTTACATATTATACACTACTACAGATGATATTAGTTACATATTATATACTACTACAGATGATATTAGTTACGTTATATACTAGTACAGATGATATTAGTTACATATTATATACTACTAGAGATGAATTTAGTTACGTATTATATATTACTACATATGATACTAGTTACATATTATATACTACTGCAAATGATATTACTTACGTATTATATACTACTACAGATGATATTAGTTACATGTTATATACTACTGTAGATGATATTAGTTACATATTTTATACTACTGTAGATGATATTAGGTACATATTATATACTACTGTAAATGATACTAGTTACATATTATGTACTACTACAGATGATATTAGTTACATATTATATACTACTGTAGATGATATTAATTACATATTATGTACTACTACAGATGACATGAGCTAGATATTATATACTACTACAAATGATATTAGCTACATAATATACACCACTAAAGATGATATTAGTTATATATTATATACTACAAGAGATGATATTAGTTACGTATTATATACTACTACATATGATATTAGTTGCATGTTATATAGTACTACAGATGATATTAGTAACATATTATATACTACTAGAGATCATATTAGTTACAAATTATATACTACTACAGATGATATTAGTTGCATGTTATATATTACTACAGATGATATTAGTTACATATTATATACTACTACTAATGATATTAGCTACATAATATACACCACTAAAGATGATATTAGATACATATTATATACTACTACAGATGATAATAGTTACATATTAAATACCACTGCAGATGATATTAGTCGCAAATTATATACTACTACAGATGATATTAGTTACATTTTATATACTACTACAGATAATATCAGTTACATATCATATACTGTTACAGATGATATTAGTTACACGTTATACACTAGTACAGATGATATTAGTTACATATTATATACTACTACATATGATATTAGTTACATATTATATACTACTACAGATGATATCATTTGCATTTTATATACTACTACAGATGATATTAGTGACATATTATATGACACTACAGATCATATTAGTTACGTATTATATACTACTACAGATGATATTAGTTAGAGATTATATCCTATTACAGATGATATTAGTTACATGTTATATGCTACAACAGATGATATTAGTTACATATTATATAGTACTGTAGGTGATATTAGTTACATATTTTATACTACTGTAGATGATATTAGATACATATTGCATACTACTGTAAATGATACTAGTTACATATTATGTACTACTACAGATGATATTAGTTACATATTATATACTACTGTAGATGATATTAATTACATATTATACACCACTAAAGATGATATTAGTTATATATTATATACTACAAGAGATGATATTAGTTACATATTATACACCACTACAGATGATATTAGTTATATATTATATACTACTAGAGATGATATTAGTTACGTATTATATACTACTACATATGATATTAGTTACATATTATATACTACTACAGATGATAATAGTTACATATTATATACTACTACATATGATATTAGTTACATATTATATACTACTGCAGAGAATATTAATTACATGTTAAATACTACTGCAGACGATATTAGTAAGATATTATATGGTAGTACAGATCATATTAGTTACGTATTATATACTACTACATATGATATTAGTTACATATTATGTACTACTGCAGATGATATTAGTTACATATTATATACTACTGCAGATGATATTAGTAAGATATTATATAGTAGTACAGATGATATTAGTTACATATTATATACTACTACAGATGATATTAGTTACATATTATATACTATTACAGATGATATTAGTTACATGTTATATACTACTACAGATGATAATAGTTACATGTTATATACTAGTACAGATGATATTAGTTACATATTATATACTACTACAGATGATATTAATTACATATTATACACCACTAAAGATGATATTAGTTATATATTATATACTACAAGAGATGATATTAGTTACATATTATACACCACTACAGATGATATTAGTTACATATTATATACTACTACATATGATATTAGTTACATATTATATACTACTACAGATGATATTAGTTACATATTATATGCTATTACAGATGATATTAGTTACATATTATATGCTATTACTGATGATATTAGTACAGATGACATTAGATACATAGACATGACTACAGATTATATTAGTTACATATTATATACATCAAGAGATGATGTTAGTTACGTATTATATACTACTGCAGATGATATAACGTACGTATTATATACTACTAGAGATGATATTAGTTACATATTATATACTACTACAGATGATGATACTAGTTACGTAGTATATACTACTACAGGTAATATTAGATACATATGATATAATACTACAGATGATATTATTGTCATGTCATATACTCGATCATATGACATTAGATATTGTACAGTACTATAGATGATATTAGTTACATATTATATACTACTACAGATGATATTAGTCACATATTATATACTACTACAGATGATATTAGTCACATATTATATACTACTACAGATGATATTAGTTACATGATATATACCACTACATATGATATTAGTTACATATTATAAATTCCAACAAATGATATTAGTTTTTATGTTATATACTAGTACAGATGATATTAGTTGCATGTTAAATACTACTACAGATGATATTAGTAACATATTATATGCTGCTACAGATGATGTCAGTTGTATGTTATATACTACTACAGATGATATTAGTTAAATATCATATACTACCCACATATGATATTAGTTACAAAATATATACTACTACAAATGATATTAGTTACGTATTATATATTACAGCAGATGATGTTAGTTACATTTTATATACTACTACAAATGATATGAGTTACATATTATGTACTACGACAGACAATATTAGTTACATATTATATACTACTGCAGATGATATTAGTTACGTATTATATACTACTACAGATAATATTAGATACATATTATATAATACTACAGATGATATTAGTGACATGTTATATACTCGTACAGATGACATTAGTGACAATTTATATACTGATACAGATGATATTAGTAACATATTATATACTACTAGAGATGATATTAGTTACGTATTATATACTACAGCAGATGATATTAGTTACGTATTATATGCTACTACAATTGATATGAGTTTCGTATTATATACTACTACAGACGATATTAGTTGCATGTTATATACTACTAGAGATGATATTAGTACCATATTATATACTACTAGAAATCCTATTCGTTACGTATTATATACTACTACAGATGATATTAGTTACATATAATAAACTAGTACAGATGATATAAGTTGCATATTATATACTCCTACAGATGACATTAGTTACATGTTATATACTAGTACAGATGATATTAGTTACATATTATAAACTACTAGAGATGATATTAGTTACGTATTGTATACTACTACAAATGATATTAGTTACATATAATATACTACTACAGATGATATTAGTTACATATTATATACTACTGCAGATGATATTAGTTATGTATTATATACTACTACAGATAATATTAGATACATATTATATAATACTACAGATGATATTAGTGACATGTCATATACTCGTACAGATCATATTAGTTGCATGTTATATACTACTACAGATGATATTAGTAACATATTATATACTACTATAGATCATATTAGTTACGTATTATATACTACTACAGATGATATTACTTACATATAGTATACTACTACAGATGATAGTAGTTGCAGATTATATAATACTACAGATGATATTAGTTACGTGTTATATACTAGTACATATGATAATAGTTACATGTTATATACTACTGTAGATGATATTAGTTACATGTTATGTAGTAGTACAGATTATATTAGTTTCATGTTAAATACTACTACAGATGATATTAGTTGCATGTTATATACTACTACAGATGATATTAGTAACATATTATATACCACTACAGATCATATTATTTGCATGTTATATACTACTACAGATGATATTAGTAACATATTATATACTACTACAGATCATATTAGTTACGTATTATATACTACTACAGATAATATTACTTACATATAATATACTACTACAGATGATAGTAGTTACAGATTATATAATACTACAGATGATATTAGTTACGTGTTATATACTAGTACAGATGATATTAGTTATATGTTATATACTACTGTAGATGATATTAGTTACATGTTATGTCGTAGTACAGATTATATTAGTTACATATTATATACTACTATAGATGATATTAGTTACATATTATCTAGTACTGCAGACGATATTAGTTACATATTATATGCTACTACAGATGATATTAGTTACATATATACTACTACAGATGATATTAGTTACATATTATATACTACTACAGATGATATTAGTTACATATTATATACTACTACAGATGATATTAGTTACATATTATATACTACTACAGATGATATTAGTTACATATTATATACTACTACAGATGATATTAGTTACATATTATATAGTACTACAGATGATATTAGTTACATATTATATACTACTACAGATGATATTAGTTACATATTATATAGTACTACAGATGATATTAGTTACTTATTATATACTACTACAGATGATATTAGTTACATATTATCTAGTACTGCAGACGATATTAGTTACATATTATATGCTACTACAGATGATATTAGTTACATGTTATATACTAGTACAGATGATATTAGTTACGTATTATGTACTACTACAGATTATATTAGTTACAATTTATATAGTACTGCAGATGATATTATTTACATATGTACTACTATGGATGATACTAGCAAGATATTATATGCTACTACAGATGATATTAATTACGTATTATATGCTGCTACAGATGATATGAGACACAGGTTATATGCTGTGAGACCACAGTACATGATTTACTATATCTGACTTGTTTTTTGTTAGTTGTAAGAATGTCTTTGTTCACTAAAAACGGTGATGCTGCTGTATACTTGAAATGATTAGTATTGCAACATTTTTCAGTGACATTTGTGTTGTTTAATAGAGCAGTAATACTAAGTTATATGTTTCTAAAAGCGAAACGTGTTTTTAAGAATATAAATCTTATGTTTAGACTTTAGTTAGATTGGTTAACCAAACAGTTTAAAAAGTTCTTAATGCACATGAAGGTTTAGGAAAACTGAAGAATAGAAACACGTGAATTTTTAATCGCTGGATTAATTTCACTCTCACATTATTTCTGAAAGCTACAATACTTCGTTAGTGTTAAATGTTTACTCACGTCTTTCGTTTGTTTATCGAATCTTTCAAGTTTTCGAATTTTGTTTTAGTTCTTGTACTGAAATTTGAAGAACCTCATTTGAAAAGTTGCCTAAAGTGAAACCCAAATGTACAGTTTCAGTTCTTTATAGTATTTTCCAAATGTAAAGTTAAAGTTGTCTAAAGTAAGACTCAAATGTATAATTAACGTTGTCTGAAGTAAGACTAAAATGTATAATTAACGTTGTCTAAAGTAAGACTAAAATGTATAGTTAAAGTTGCCTAAAGTAAGACCAAAATGCATAGTTAAAGTCTCCTTAAGTAAGACCTAAATGTATAATTAACGTTGTCTAAAGTAATACTAAAATGTATACTTAAAGTTATCTAAAGTAAGCCTTAAATTATGTAAATTTAGAAACTGCAGTATAGAATAATTGAGCCTCGAGTGAGGCAGGTGAGAGTCTAATGCAAGAAGTATATTAATAAAATATTTTATTTTAAACTATTCAACAAAAACAACAGTCAAATCTGTTTTTTAAAAGAGATGTGTCAATGAAGAAACTGCCGATAGAAATGACAGGATAGGAGAAACGCACTGATATTCGTGATTGTTATTATTTCAACAGCTGATAAAACATTAGCTGTTTCGTGAAGTACATTATAAAACAACATTTCAAGCGCGTAAGGAGTGCGACTCGTAATCCGAGGGTCGTGGGTTCGCGCCCGTGTCGCGCTAAACATGCTCGCCCTCTCAGCCGTGAGGGTGTATAATGTCACGGTTAATCCCACTATTCGTTGGTAAAAGAGTAGCTCAAGAGTTGGCGGTGGGTGGTGATGACTAGCTGCCTTCCCTCTAGTCTTACACTGCTAAATTAGGGACGGCTAGCACAGATAGCCCTCGAGTAGCTTTGTGCGAAATTCCAAAACAAACAAACAAACAAAACAACATTTAATGAAGACAAGTGACCATCAAAGTAAGATAATTATGTAACTTTACTAAATCTTTACTAAACGTCATGTATTAACGCTATGTCAAACCTTAACAGATTTCATAGGTTTCAAGTCTTATGCTACACGTTTATTAATTGATGTTTTAAATGGCCTATATTTATTAAAGTCAACAACCTGTCGTTATTGTGAATGAAGTTTCGTGTCTTCAAGATTGATGTTGAGAAATGAGACAATAAAGAAACGTGCAAGAAGGAAACGACTTTCACACAATACAAACAAAAGGTTGTTCATGAAGACAGAAACGTGTGAAGTAATTAATATTTGGTTACATAGAGGGCAGATTTTGCTTTAATGTTTGAGTGTAAATAGTCCTAGGTGGGACAATTCGCTAATTTATTGGAGATAAGAATATATATTCCTAACAAAATAGGAAAGACTAATATTGACAGTGTCTTTATTAGGTTTAGGAACGATAGTTTTCTTTTGTCTGTTATAGCAGACCCAGAGGGTTTATACATTAGTTTCTTCTAAATGTATCAGCGTTGACAAGTTAGTACAGCGGTTCTTGTCCAAACACTATGAAAGTCGAAGATGGTATTCGCAACGGAGGGTTAGTGCAGGAAATTTGCTATTTGTTGATTCTATTTCTATTGTTATTTACCTATAGAAGATTCTGATAGACAGTAATCGAATATTTAGTTCCTAGGACTATACATGAGGATATAAATATTTCGAAACTTCTAAGTTTCTTATTGACCACACGTGAGACACATTTTACAATCTCTTTGTGGAGAAAAAGGTTTGCGCTGTTTTTTATGGTAAAATGGATTTTATGTTTAAATTTTATCATATTGATTTCGTGTGGCTTAAATTAGATTTTTAAAACATGGCCTGCTTGACTACTACATTCAGGCTACTTTACAATACAAATTAGGCTCAACAGAATAGTAAAAAACCCAAAGGACACGAGAACTCAAGATAATTTGCTATCGTGTACTTGTATATTGAGTAAAGAACAGAGAACTTGGAGTTTGTAAAGACAAAAAATCTGGCAGAAACATACCTTGTGGCAAAGCTGTGAAATCATTACTAAAAAACTGACTTATTCTCAGAGAGTACCTTACTTTGTTAGCATGTGTCTTGAAAAACAGTTTGCTGAGAAATTCTCCCAATCTTAACAGCACAAAGGAAAGTGTAACAATGAAAGACCAATAGAAACTTAACAGGACAACAGGAAGTGAACTAAAGGAAAAATAGAATTTTAACAGTGCAAAAGGAAATGTAATAATGGAAGACATATAGAAACTTAAAAGGACAACAGGAAGTGTAATAAAGGAAGATACATAGAAACTTAACAGGACAACAGAAAGTGTAATAAATGAAAAACAGAATTTTAACAGTACAAAAGGAAATGTAATAATGGAAGAAATGTAGAATCTTAACAGGAAAACAGGAAGTGTACTAAAGGAAAAATAGAATTTTAACAGTACAAAAGGAAATGTAATAAAGGAAGACATATAGAAATTTAACAGGACAACAGGAAGCGTAATAAAGGAAAAATAGAATTTTAACAGTACAAAAGGAAATGTAATAATGGAAGACATGGAGAAACTTAACAGAACAAAAGGAAGTGTAATAAAGGAAGATACATAGACTCTTAACAGGACAACAGGAAGTGTAATAATGGAAGACATGGAGAAACTTAACAGTACAAAAGGAAGTGTAATAAAGGAAGACACATAGAAACTTAACAGAACAACAGGAATGTAACCCAGGAAGACACATAGAAACTTAACAGGACAACAGGAAATGTAATAATGGAAGACATGTAGAAACGCAACAGGACAACAGGAAGTGTAAACCAGGAAGACATGTAGAAACTTAACAGTACAAAAGGAAGACTAAACAAACAAACTGAACTGTAGAAAAAAAGTGTATCAGTCATGAATTACGTGATATTTCTTGTGTTCAGTAGATACAATCCAGCTGCCCACATGGAGTAACATTACAACTGTAACTCATGTTTCAGGAAGTTAAGGGCCCGGCATGGCCAAACGCGTAAGGCGCGCAACTCGTAATCCGAGGGTCGCGGGTTCGCGCCCGCGTCGCGCTTAAACATGCTCGCCCTCCCAGCCGTGGGGGCGTTATAATGTTACGGTCAATCCCGCTTTTCGTTGGTAAAAGAGTAGCCCAAGAGTTGGCGGTGGGTGGTGATGACTAGCTGCCTTCCCTCTAGTCTTACACTGCTAAATTAGGGACGGCTAGCACAGATAACCCTCGAGTAGCTTTGTGCGAAATTCCACAACAAACAAACAAACAATCAGGAAGTTAAGAGTTAAAAATTGTATCATGGGATACAATCTTTTAAAAGTTCGACAGGTTCTAATATAACATACGTATATATCCGTTTGCCACTTCGGAATATGTTAGTAATAGTATTGTACAGATAAGTAAGACATGACAAGTTATATCACGATATGTAGTATAGTATAGTAATAACTCATCTATGATTTTCTAATATTTGCAGATGACCAGAGAGGCCAGCAATAGAACTGCATTTGTTAACCATTTAAAATTTACTTAACAATGGATGTAGAATCATCAAATATGTCTGAAGATAATTTCGACAAGAGAAAATTTTCAGAGCATTTTTCTATAAATTCAAGTCCTGGTCACATTTCTATGCTGAAACATGAAGGTCAACTTTCATTGGCAGAGAAGAAATTTCTGTTATCAGTAGAAAGAGGAGACTTAGCATCAGTCAGAAGGTAACACTGAACATTTGAAATATGGAGTAAGATTCCTTCTAACCACAGCTGACATACATATGTTTGTAATTTACTTCAGAATCTCCTTGTAAATATTACAACCCTTCATTATATTATTCACATAATGACGTTTGTTCTTTGTTCCCTGTAAAAATACAAATAACATAAACATAATGACACATAAGTAGTAAATATGGTTTTAAATTCATAAAGTCGATAAATTAATAGTAACAAAGTGACCAATCGGGTCTTCGTCCCATCAGTTACTGTAAGCTTCAGATTTATCCCAAAGATGGAATCCCCGAGATATCCTAAAGACAGCTCTTTTAAAGTAGTCAAAAATGATCTTGTAAGATGGCAAAGTTAGCTTTAAAGTGAAACCAAGATATTTGCTTTATAAATATTAAAAGCAAAAACCTGACTCAGTAATTACTGAAACAAGTATGTTTACTCTGTATTTATAGACTAAGTGTTCATCTCCGGATATTTAAAATGTCACTATGAAGAGAGTTTACCTCAGTCATTGTTCGAGAACTTGAATAACGTTTTAAAATCAAATTCTCATTAGAAACATTTTTAACTCTGAGGTTCCAGGTTTTGTGCATTTGTCCTCAGATAGTAGCAATTTGTTCTAAATCATTTCCTATCTGTCGTCAAGCGTAGCCTATCTCTCTTAAATCATCATCTACCTGTCCTCAAGCATCACCTATCTCTTCTAAATTATTACCCGTCGTTTCTAAAATCACCTATCGGTCCTCAAGCATTACCTATCTGTCCTAGATCATTATCAATCTCTTATAAATCATTACCTATCTGTCCTAAATCACTACCTATCTGTTTTAAACCGTTACCTATCTCTCCTAAATCATTACCTATCTGTTTTAAACCGTTACCTGTCTGGCTTAAATCACTACCTATCTGTGTTAAATCACTACCTATCTGTTTTAAACCGTTACCTATCTGTCCTAAATCACTACCTATCTGTTTTAAGTTGTTACTTATCTGTCCTAAATCACTACCTTTCTGTTTTAAGTCATTACCTATCTCTCCTAAATCATTATCTATCTGTTTTGAAGCGTTACCTATCTGTGTTAAATAATTACCTATGTGTTTTAAACTGTTATCTATCTGTCCTAAATCACTACCTATCTATTTTAAGTCGTTACTTATCTGTCCTAAATCACTACCTTTCTGTTTTAAGTCATTACTTATCTCTCCTAAATCATTACCTATCTGTTTTAGGGCGTTACCTATCTGTGTTAAATCACTAACTATCTGTTTTAAATCGTTACCTATCTGTGTTACATCACTACCTATCTGTTTTAAATCGTTACCTATCTATTTTACCAAAACTTTCTGGTATACTTTAGATGTCTGGAGAGCAACAGAGAAAAGGGAAATATGAACATCAATTGTGTTGATCCTCTGGGGCGTTCCGCCCTTCTCATGGCTATTGATAACGAGAACCTAGAAATGCTGGAACTGTTGATCGGGTTCCACATCGAAATGAAAGATGCGTTATTACATGCAATAAGTGAAGAGTACGTGGAGGCGGTCGAGAAGCTTCTGGAACACGAAGAAAAGGTCCACAAGAATGGCGAACCCCACGTGAGATGAAACACGTTCTTAATAAACACCACTGTTAGAAGTTCCTGGAACACAGGGCTAAGAGAAATAGAAATATTTATAAATGTTTTTATCTTGAACGCAATTATTTATCAGAAACTAAATTTTTCTTAACCCACTAACCAGTCGAGAAAATTGTATTACTATAGTAACCAATCATTAAAAACTTTCTTACGATACTAACCAATCATGAACTAGTTCTTACCATACTAACCAATCACGAAATCTCTCTTACTTTACTAACAATCAATAGTTTATTCGAAATCTGAACTTTCATGCTATGCTAGCAAGTTATGAAAAATTTCTTACTGTACTAACCAATCGTGAAGCATTTCTTACTGTATTAACCAATAATAAAATATTTCTTATCATACTAACCAACGATAAAATATTTCTTACTGTAATAGCCAATGATAAAATATTTTTTATCATACGAACCAATAATAAAATATTTCTTATCATACTAACCAATGATAAAATATTTCTTATCATACAAACCAATGATAAAATATGTCTTATCATACTAACAATGATAAAATATTTCTTACTGTATTAACCAGCAATAAAATATTTCTTACTGTAATAATCAATGATAAAATATTTCTTATCATACTAACCAATGATAAAATATTTCTTACTGTATTAACCAGCAATGAAATATTTCTTACTGTAATAGCCAATGATAAAATATTTTTTATCATACTAACCAATGATAAAATATTTCTTACTGTATTAACCAGCAATAAAATATTTCTTGCTGTAATAACCAATGATAAAATATTTCTTGCTGTAATAACCAATGATAAAATATTTCTCACTGTACTAACCAATGATAAAATATTTCTCACTGTACTAACCAATGATAAAATATTTCTTACTATAATAACCAATGATAAAATCATGTAGTATTAATAGAAAGGCTAAATCGACTAACTATGAAGTGTATATATTTTTTCTAAACACAGATACAGTATTCAAAGCAATAATTAATCATATATATATATATATATATTTGTATAAAACACAGAGAAATAAAACTAGAAATTTCTGATTATAATGAAAGAGTTAATTTTTGTACTAGGGTTCATTCAAGTGCTCACTTTGTTCTACAACTTACGTTGTTTCAAATAGTTTGTTGTTGTTGTTTTTGAATTAAGCACAAAGCTACACAATGGGCTATCTGTGCTCTGCCCACCACAGGTATCTAAACCCAGTTTTTAGCGTTGTAAGTCCGCAGACATACCGCTGAGCCACTGGGGGCTGTTTTAAATAGATATAACAAGTCTAGATATGAAAATCCTTAAATATATACGTTATGAGTAATCTCCAGTGAACCATAAAAAATAAACTAAATATTTGTATACTGCCACAGTATATATTCTTGCCCTGGAAATAAGGACTCGACCTCTGCTGATTTAATAGCTTCTAATCTCAGCAAATATTGCTAGGTTAACCAGTGGAGATTGGGCGAGAGATTATGAGGGTCATAAAGTTCTAGAAAGTTCTGATTCAGGAGACAACGTGTTCTCAGCTAATAAACCTTTGATCTGTTAGCTTTGAGCACCAACTCACTCATGTTCGATATAAGTCGTAAAGATAAGTTATCACTGCGGAGATGATCGTGAAACCGATTTGTCTCCATCTCTGATTGCTATGGGATAAAATTATGGTGGCTTTTTTCTTCTAATAATGACAGTTTCAGAACCCGACAGCCGTGATAGCTGCTAGCTACTTATCAGTGCAGTTAGAAAGTTTTCCTGGGGAAAACATGATGCACCATGACGTAACAACAAGAATGTGGAGCTAGATAGGGTTAACACTATTAATGTAATTCAAACACAATTTAATGGTGAAACAATAAAGAGATGTTCCCCAGCATAGCCCCTTAAAATTAAAAAGGAAACATGTTTTATTTGTTTTCAAATCATGATTTTAACATTTCCAAGCACTTATAAATCTAAGATATAGCTATATTTATATATTGATGTTGTATTGATAGAGGTATTGCTCAGTTTGTATCTTTTACAAACTATTTAAAAATAAAGCAACCTTAAAAACGTAATTATTGTATGTTTTAGAATACTTTAAGAATATTTTAAAACGTTTCGTTTTCGTCAAGAGAGATTTTTAAAAATATTTGTTTAGAAGTAATAAGTAAAGAATTTCAATTTCACGTATGTTAACAGCGTAAATATGTTCCTTTAGAACGTTTTGGAAACATCTTGAATAGAGATATTGTAATTTAAAATTAGTGAGAAATTATTGTAGTTGTCAGGATAGAGGTTTAGTTTGATTTGTTGCTAAGCGCATAACTACACAATGGGCTATCTGTGCTCTGCCTACAAAGGGTATTGAAGGCTTACGCTTGCAGACTTATTGCTAGGCTGCTGAGGAGAGTGGGCAAGGTTGCAGATGGCTTGTTCATTTAATATATACAATAGTTATTACCAGATGGCGATATTAATGTGAATTTGAAAGTTATTTTTCATAGTGTAAAGCATAACCGGGTAACTCGTGATAACGAGAAACCTACTTGAAGTAAAAATGTATGGATATTAGAACTTTAATGAAACTAGAGACCAACGTTTCTACCTTCTCAGATCATCTTCGGGTTAACTTAAACAGATATCCCACAACGTAGCTTTGTGTTTAACTTCATTCAAAACGTCTTTAAAATGCTATCGGTATTAGTTTTGACACATCCAGGTAGGTTTGCCTAGTCCCTCACATAACGTTCTTTACAGATTATATTTACTTGTCAAGTAATGGATAGTGTTCGCTGAAGAAATAGTAGTTCATTCCAATAGCAGGATGTACGTGTTACGGAAAAACCAACTTACTAAATAATATCCTAAAACTTGATCTTTTCTTCTTGTGTGAAGGTTGTACATTTCAGATAACGTAAAGACAGGAGAAATTGACTACAATAAAATATTGAAGGAGTACAAAAGGAGAGAGGTACATTTAATAAGCCTCGACTGATTTATTTTTGAGTATATTTTAGTATATAATTTATACAAGGACTGTATTTTACGTTTGTACATTTTGATATATATGAATGTGATTCAGGTTGTACAAATTCATTTTAAAAGTTGAGTAATTTTATTGTAGGTGTGTGTTTTTCTTATAGCAAAGCCACATAGGGCTATCGGCTTAGCCCACCGAGGGGAATCGAACCCCTGATTTTAGCGTTGTAAATCCGGAGACATACCGTTGTACTAGCGGGGTCGAGTAATTTTATTATAAATTGTGTGTGAAATGACTTCCCGAACAGTATGTCTTAAAGTCACAAAACCGGTAAAAGTTTAAGGTTATAAATATCACAAGGAGTTAGACCTTTTTAATATTTCCCGTCTGTTCCAGAGCTGGGAAGCTATAGACCAAGAGACGGGCACCTTCACCCCAGACGTGTCCCCCCTAACTCTTGCAGCTCACAGAGACATATTACGAAATCATCAAGATTTTGTTGGATCGTGGTGCAACTCTTTCCATTCTTCACCAAGTGCGATGTGGATGCAGCGACTGCGTGGTGTCCAGCTCCGAGGACAGCCTGAGACACTCTCGGTCCCGGATCAACACTTATCGCGCCCTGGCCTCGCCCTCACTCATTGCACTTTCTAGCAAAGACCACGTTCTGACCGCCTTCGAACTCAGTTGGGAACTGCGGCGATTGAGCTTCATAGAGCATGAGTTCAAAAGCGAGTATCAGGTAACTAACTGTCATGTTTACTTGGTTTGTTGGGAACTAAGTCGGTTGATCTTCATGGAACACGAGTATCAGGTAACTAGATGTCATGTTTACTTGGTTAGTTGGGAACTGAGTCGGTTGACCTTCATGAAACACGAGTATCAGATAACTAGCTGTCATGTTTACTTGGTTAGTTGGGAACTGAGTCGGTTGATCTTCATGGAACACGAGTATCAGATAACTAGATGTCGTGTTAACTTGGTTAATTGGGAACTGAGTCGGTTGATATTCATGAAACACGAGTATCAGGTAAATGTCATGTTTATTTCATATCAACAATAAAATATTAATTTAAAAGGGTCTCTCCTTTCCTATTGTTTGTTTGTTTTTTGTTTTTTTGATTTCGCGCAAAGCTACTCAAGGGCCATCTGCGCTAGACGTCCCTAATTTAGCGATGTAAGACTAGAGAAAAGGCAGCTAGTCATCACCACCCACCGCCAACTATTGGGCTACTCTTTTACCAACGAATAGTAGGATTGACTGTCACATTATAACGCCCCCACGGCTGAAAGGGCGGGCATGTTTGGTGCGACCGGGATTCGAACCCGCAACCCTCGGATTACGAGTCGAACGCCTTAACACGCTTGGCCATGCCGGGCCCCTTTTCTATTGTAATTTAAAGTTATTTAATTGGATTTAAATGGTGTTTGCAACAGAAAAGCAGTATCATTCAATGTTTGTTTTCAAAGCATATTTCAATAAATATGTTTAGTAGTTGTTATAAGTAGTTACCCGGGCACATGACTTGGTTATTTAGTGTGGAAATGGTTTCCTAGGAACAACATACTTACCTTGATAATCTATAGTTTCCTGGTAATGAGTGGTTACCTAATTACGAAAGTTTAGAAATGTGTACATGAAGACTCTCTGAGTGCTGTTGTCTTGAATTCAGCACAAACGTGCACAATGGGCTATCTGTGCTCTACCCAACCACGGTCATCGGAAACCCGGATATTAACGATGTAAGTCCGCAGATATACCAATGTGCGACTGGGGGGCAGCTCTGAGTCAACGAACTGAAATATACGGATTTGAGTAAAAATGGATATACTTATATCCTTATGAAGAAAAGAATGTAAAAGGTAGTTACAGTAAAAAGAAATACAACTATAATTATTTATATTGGGAATATCTTACATGTAAGTGTGTACATTATCGCAACAACTAGCTAGAGCACCTGTTCCCTGGAGGGAAGTTATGTAAATTCATGTTTAATGAAAGGTTATCTCAGGACATGTAAAGTTACTTGCCTTATATGTAGTTGTAACAAAATACCCACATAAACTGCAAAATTTGTATGTACCTCCGTCAACAAAGGACGAAGTAGTTACATGGACATACAGCAGACAGTACTATTATATTTATACAGATATGTAGTTACATGGATATAAAACAGACAGTACTATTATATTTATAAAGATATAGAGTTGTGAAAGACCGAGTATAACGGATTAGGGCAGCTTCTAGTGAAGAAAGTTAAAGGTAAGAATAGCTTGTTATTAAAAATGATTCAAAAGTCCGGTGCGAATACAGAGAAAAACTCAGCAGATAGAAAAACAGTAAGAACCCAGCCATCATCTTGTGAGTATTTGTTTCAAACATTGACGACCAAGTTGTAGGTGTTTTAATGCAACCCCACATTGGTTACTAACCTCAATGTAGCTGTTCCATTGATGGATTCTGACACCATGGACATAACAATCTCAACTGACCAACATAAAAAATAGACATGACTAAAGAATTGAATATTTTCTCGTTATTGACTCGTTTATAGTTTTTATTTAACAAACGTTTAGATACTAAATAGAACTTTATTCGTTTTTCACGTCCAACAATTTTTATAGATTCTTATAAATTTTTCAGTGTTTTGTAGAGACAGCATCTTCTATCTTATAGATCAGAAACTGTTTGAGTTTAACCTTCGTAATCTATTCTGTCTTATACATCAGAAACTGTTCGAGCTTAACCTTTGTAACCTATTCTGTCTCAGAGAACAGAAACTGTTCGAGTTTAACCTTTGTAATCTATTCTGTCTCATAGATTAGAAACTGTTCGAGTTTAACCTTCGTAACTTCTTCTATCTTATATCTCGAAGATAATATAGTTTAACCTCATCTATATTTTAACTTAGAAAGTGATATGACTTTGTCTCTTCTGTCTTGTAAAGTCGAAGTTGATTTAATTTGATCTCTTCCAACTTATAAAGCAAAGCTAACTTAACAAAAATAAGGCTAATATTTTAAAATATCAAACAACCTAGTCCTACGTGTCCTTATGTTATCTTTCTTTCTCACAGTTTGAAGGAAAGTATACTTGCTATACATTACGTTAAGCCTATTAGTTTGTGTAAAATTACATTGTTTAAATCTATAGTTGCTGTACATTATGTTAGGCCTATTAATTTGTGTAAAATTACATTGTTTTAAATTATCGTTGCTATACATTATATTAGGCCTATTAATTTGTGTAAAATTACATTGTTTAAAATTATCATTGCTATACATTGCGTTAAGCCTATTAGTTCGTGTAAAATTACATTGTTTAAAATTATCGTTGCTATACATTGCGTTAAGCCTACTAGTTCGTGTAAAATTACATTGTTTAAAATTATAGTTACTATACATTATGTTAGGCCTATTAGTTTGTGTAAAATTACATTAAAATTATAGTTACTATACATTATGTTAGGCCTATTAGTTTATGTAACGTTATATTAATCTTGTTCCTTATAGTTATTTAATAATTTAAAATGTGTGTAATAATAATAACACTATACTAACCATACTATGTTCGCTATATTTTAGAAGGTACTTTATTTGACCCCTATAACTGTAGTTTTACTATCTTGAAATTTATTATTTAACTTTTTAAACATTTTTATAGTCGTCTGTAAGACCGACCATGTATTGCTTTTGTTTTATCTTCAATATCATATGTTTCATAGCGGTATAATGAATGCCATCGATTTACTAGGACTGATTAAATAGCAAGTCCTCTCCATTATTGACTGTCAAAACATACTTTAACCTGCTGTTTTGGCTAATATAATGGTATCGTAGAGTATAATTCACGAACAGCTCGCTTCATAATCTGGCGAGTATCAGGTTCAGAATGAAATGGTTAAAATTGCTCTTTGATTTAATACTGATCACTTCGAACTAAACGCAAAATGGCTGAAATGAAGCGTCATCTAGAAGTTTAGACCGATTATCTTAAGCTCGAGTTTAGGAATCACCTTTTCCCATCATTTATTTTTTATCGCAAATTTAGTAATCAGTTGCCTCACGCCATCGCTAATGTGCCCATTTTGTAACGTTAATCTGGTTTAAATGATTGTAATCGAGTGTGCGTTGTTTTTCATGCGCTTGCAAACATTTTTATCGTGCAACAAACCCCAATTTTTAAAATAATAAGCCTTTTACTTTACAGTTAAACTATCGAGGGGCTAGTTGACTGGTGAAAAACACATATATATGAAATAAATTAAAATATATGTGTAAATTATATACAGAGTATGTGTGTGTGTTTTTGTTATATAGCAAAGCCACATCGGGCTATCTGCTGAGCCCACCGAAGGGAATCGAACCCCTGATTATAGCATTGTAAGTCCGTAGACTTACCGCTGTAATAGCGAGGGTCTGTATACACAGTAAGTTACAAGGTTTATTTCTGATGTAACACTCTATTTGGAACTTTTTATTTTACTTGTTATTTATACCACAGATAAGAACTCTTCCCTTGCTCAATGGTATGGCCAGTTGGGTTAAGGCGTTCAGTTCGTAATCTGAGGATTGTGGGTTCGAATCCCTATGACATCAAAACATGCTTGCCTTTTAGTCGTGAGGGCGTTACAACTTTCGGTCAATCCCACTATTCGTTCGTAAAAAGTAGCCCAAGAGTTGGCGATGAGTGTTGATGACTAGCTGCCCTCCCTCTAGTCTTACACTGCTAAATTAAAGACAGCTAACGCAGATAGCCTTTACAGCAGGTTTTAATTAATGAATGAATGAAATTATTACAAAAAACATTAGATACTATCCTTTTTACCTGTGTCAAAGGTAAGTTTATAATGCAGTGGACAATGGCAGTGTCATTGACTGCAACGAACCTCTCAATTTACAACGACCTAACAACGGTGCGAAATTAAACGTTGTTTGGAATGGCAGTCAGTGTTAGAATAATAGTTTAGATTCACGTGTATGAGTTGGTTAAACTGTAAAGTACGTTGAATGTTGCACTTAATCTTAATTCCAACTCGGATGAATCACACTTTCTACCCAAACCGATCTCACAGCAGTATTTACAACAATAATTAACAAATATTTTATTTAGTAACTATGACTCGTGAAGACATCTATTGGCTATATTTTATTTTTTTATTTATTTTGTCCTAGAAACTTCACCGACAGTTTCAAGGCTTAGCTATGACTTAAGGAGACGTCTGCTGTCTGTACTTTAAGATTTTACTTACTTATTCCAGGAACTTCGTCGACAGTGTCAAAACTTTGCCACAGTACTCCTTGACCACACCCGCAGTTCTTACGAGTTAGAAGCAATTTTGAACTACGACCCCAGTGGTCCAGCTTTCCACCATGGTGACCGAATGCATCTGAGTCGTCTGAAGCTGGCCATTAGGTACAAACAGAAAAAGGCAAGTTAGTTCTGTCTAAAGGTACACGATAGATATCTTACCAAAGCCAAAGGACCTCCTGTCGGTTCTACACATTGGAAGAACTGCTTACATTCAACAAGTTTAGTGTAACATATCTCCACTGCAGTTTTACAGTTGTCAAACAACTTTTATTATATGGTCAAATAAAATAGAAACCGAAAATAGGTCAAAATTTATCCTTTATCACAACAACCTAGGCCCAACATGGCCATATGATTAAGGAGCTCGACTCGTAATCTGAGGATCTCGGGCTCGAATCTCAGACGCACCAACCATGCTTGCCCTTTTAGACGTGGGGGCATTATACTGATACGGTCAATCCTGCTATTCTTCAGTAAAAGAGTAGCTTAAGTGTTGTCGGTGAGTGATGATGACTAGCTACCTTCCTCTAGTATTATACTGTTAAATTAAAGATGGCTAGCGCAGATAGCCCTTGTTTACCTTTTGCGCGAAATTCAAAAATAAACACAAAAACCACGTTTATTTTATAAAGCTGAAATATAAGGAGAAAAGAGTTACAGTTGTAGTGTTCATAGTTATTGCTTATGAACAGCATGCAGAGGAGGAATCTTCCTCACCAGAATCGTTAATCTGATCAATTCATATTTTATGTGAATAATTTAATACAGATATGTTCCTGGAACAGGAAAGGCGGAGCCACTGCTGAACTAATAATTCAATACAGATGTGTTCCTGGAACAGGAAAGGCGGAGCCACTGCTGAACTAATAATTCAATACAGATGTGTCCCTGGAACAGGAAAGGTGGAGCCACTGCTGAACTAATAATTCAATACAGATATGTCCCTGTAACAGGAAAGGTGGAGCCACTGCTGAACTAATAATTCAATACAAATGTGTCCCTTGAACAGGAAAGGTGGAGCCACTGCTGAACTAATAATTCAATACAAATGTGTCCCTTGAACAGGAAAGGTGGAGCCACTGCTGAACTAATAATTCAATACAAATGTGTCCCTTGAACAGGAAAGGTGGAGCCACTGCTGAACTTTGCAGCACGGTTAAATAAAAACAGTAAATGTTTCAAGATGTCTAATGGAGAAGCTGGAGAATTGTTTGTCTGTCAGTTTTTGAAATTCACGTAAAGCTATACGAGGGTTATCTGCGCTAGCCATCCATAATTTAGCAGTGTAAGACTAAAGGGATGGCAGCTAGCTAGTCATCACCACCCACCGCTAACTCTTGGGCCACTCTTTTACTAACGAATAGTGGGATTGATGGTTACTTTATAACGCCCCCACAACTATAAAAACGAACATGTTTCGTACGACGGGAATTCGAACCTACGACTCTCGGATTACTCGTCGAGGGCCCTAACCTAACCACATGGCCGTGTGGGACCTAAACTGGAGAAAGCAGCGTCATATTCCTTCGACAAAGACAGATAGAAAGTAAAGGACAATTAAAAAATATTTTCTCCCTAGACAAATAAAAATTAGATAATAATTACTGTATTAACCACAGAGACATTAGTTGTTAATGTTACTAAATAGATATTAATTAGTGTATTAACCACATAGCCATTAGTTGTTAACGTTACTAAATAGATGTTAAATACTATATTAATAACACTGACACCAGTTAATTAATGTTACCTGTAGTTCTTTTAAAAATTTGTAAAGAGAAACTTGAACATAAGTTAGAAGCTATTTAAAAATAAATAAAAAAATTCAGACACAGAACATTGATCAATTCGAAGGAGAAGTGAATATAACTGGAAACTTCACACTTTTTACCTTTGAAATTGAAGTTAGCAGAATGTATTTTACTTTAACCGCGACATAACGGCTCTAAAATTTCTTAAGTACAAACTTTGAACTCATGGCTTCTCGTCCCTAAAGATGTTTCGTCCATCACTCGTATTGTTGTCATATTTAATGTTACCAATACAAAAAAGCTTATTTTTTGCAGAAAATTAATAAAATTGTTTTAACCACAAGTGATAAGTTATTTTTAGCTGCGGCATAACGGCTTTAAGATTGATGTATTTAACTAGGCCTAAGGTTTCACAGATTAATTTACTGTAATCCTGCCAAAAAAGAATTTCAAGTGCCGCATCTGTTGAGAATTTTCTCTTGCTTCCTTTTTAGCTGAGCACGCTATTTCCTAGAAATAGCACAAAGCCACCCATTAACAGTAGAATTAATTCTCCTATAATTTGCGAGAAACGCTTGACAAATACCCTTTGTAATTGTACTGTTTTAAGTAGCTAAGGATCTTATTTTTAATGGGGTATCTTTCCTCGGATAACCAACTATTCTTTACTGAATATCTCTAAAATATATCATTGTGGCAACGGTGAATATTCATGAAACCAATAACCAACGTTAGTAGTATTACTAACGAAGAAATTCTTAATTTATCTCGGGAAAAATAAAACCTTCAACGAATTGAAAACTAAACTATTAAGTCAGTCGTGACGAATAACCACAAAATATCTTATGCAGAGGCGTAGATCCTGGGGTATGGGTGGGATACACCCCTTCATTTTAGGTGGGGGTATGTGGCATACAATCATCCCCCCTACAGTTTAGTCTGTTGAATTGTTTTATTGCATCACAGACCTACAAATTGTGTGTTTGTTCTTGTGATTCTCGTGTTCTTACCAATCGAATTACATAATTAGGCCTAGATGTAGGCTTTTTCAGTAGCCGAAATGTACATCTTTAATATAGGCGTGCTTCTAAGCTTTTCGATCTAAGCGATAGTTCGTAAGTATCAGTCAGTAAGCCTAAGTATACATGATAGGCTTGCAAGCACTATTACAGAATCTACCTACGTTTTGTACGTAGTGTAAGATAAAGTAAAATTTTTATCACAAAAGATTGAACAGAGCTTGAAATTCGAAAATATTACTCCCAAGCGTAAACTCCTGTGATCTAGATCTGGCAGTCCATTTGTAGCTTGTAGCTGCATCAATCATATGTGTATATTGTGCGGTTTTCCTACGTCATTTGTTCTTATGCATGTCTAGCCGCTTTTATTGTCGAACGCCTTACTCTCCTTAGCTGCCGAATCCGCTGACCATAGTGTACAGTTAACGACAGGTTCGAGCCGCTTGGACCAGACGCGCTCTACATCACCCCCTTCCGCTCCCTTTAGTCTAAGCCTCAATTTTACAACAGGGCTCATTAGAACTGTGTTTGTGGCCCTCATTAATCCGTGAAATTTCAGATTATCACCGCCCTCTAATAAAGTGCTGGTGCTTTATGGTAAAAGAGCAATATATTTTCTTATCATAGATAGTAAAAATATTGTGTTTTCTTGTACAATTAGAACACAAAAGGAGCGATTTCAACGGCCTGAAGCCTCTACTCGAATTGTATTGCTAGTTTTTTAGGTGTTTTTATTTAATAGACGTGCTTATAGACATTATATCACAACGTGTTTGCCTTTTGATGAGCTTTAACAGGAATATGATATACTTGTAATTGTTTAAGTATTTTTCGAGAAACTTGCAATTACTTGTGTTGTAACTAGCACACATTATTGTCTCAGCGATGCCCAGACGGTCAGTCGGCTCGGTAGTTATTGTGAGGTTCGCGCGTTCGACTTAAATACATTGTACAGTTCAGTCCTACTTCCATTCTGTTCTATCTTCGTTCGTTGTACGTTGGAGTTTTCAATAAAGACTGTATTTTAGCCTGTTGAGTCATCTGGGAAACATATTCCAATTATGACAAGCAAGCGTCTAAAACTTTCCGATATTAGACAGTTCTACAAGCCAGTTACTAGTACTACAAGTGACAATGTAGATGCAGATAATCCAACCACCTTAAGTAAAGGAATAGAAACTTGTTATACAGAGGAAATACCATGTTCATCAGAGGACGAGTCTGAAAATGCTTGTGCAACTATTGCACATCATGAACCACCAGATAGTTGTGAAACAAGTTTGTGCAGTAATGAAAAATCTGACACTCCACAGATGCAGTGTGGAAAACCATATCATCCAGATGCACAACTAATACCACGAGAAAGCAAAATCTCAAAATATCAACTTCCAGGGCAAGTGGTTTGATGAGTTCCCATGACTGCACTTCGACAATCAGACTCAAAAGTCATATGCTTTCATTGTGCCAAGGCGGAAAATAGAGGTCTTTTACAGGGAAATTGAGAGGTCAGTGGAGTATACCTTCATATCCACCGATTTTTGCAACTGGAAAAGGCAAAACAGAAATTCAACTAACACCAGTCCTCCTCTCAGCACAGATTCGCTATACCTCAAGAAGGTTCACTTGATGTAACTTCAGTGACTGTCCAGCTACATGATGGAAAAAGAAGCAGCAAAAGAAGTCTAGCCAAAATATTCAGAAGTTTACATTTCTTACTGCGTCCAAGGTTTAGCATTACGTGGACATACTGATACGGAGGGGAACTTCCTGCAGTTAATGAAGCTCCTGGAAGAGGAAGATCCTGAGTTGACAGCCTACTTGTCAAAAGAAAACCACATTTGCATCACCCCAGGCTCAGAATGAAATAATGGAGATGTTCAGCCATCAAATACTGAGGAACATAGCACATGAAGTGCAGCAAAGTAAAATCTTTGCATTAATGGTTGATGGTACTCAAGATGTTACAGGTGCTGAACAGGAAGCAATATGTGTATGATATGTAGATGAGAACCTTGACATCCATGAAACATTTCTTGTTTTGTACAG
Source organism: Tachypleus tridentatus (assembly GCF_004210375.1). Taxonomy (NCBI): domain Eukaryota; kingdom Metazoa; phylum Arthropoda; class Merostomata; order Xiphosura; family Limulidae; genus Tachypleus; species Tachypleus tridentatus. The sequence continues at coordinate 127,582,266 of NC_134834.1, read as the reverse complement.
TGTTTCCAATAAACTGGTGAAACAATGTGAATGTGAACGCAGCTTTTCTGCATTAAGACGGTTGAAGACGTGGTTAAGTTAAACTATGTCTCAGTGCTGCCTCAACCATGTGGCAGTTTGTTACACTCACAAAGATGAGGTGAACAAGCTAAATACAGAAAAGCTTATGAAAGAATTCATAAACATATATCACAAAGGAGGTTTGTGAACATGTAAACTAGAGGACTAAATGAATCTTACTTCAATGAAAAGTATGAATAATTGTGTGCTACATTGTATTGATGTGTAATTTTCAAGAGCTTGCAAAGACATTTTAATTATTTTTATCAAACAACATGAACAGTTTTTCAGTAGGTATAAACTTATCAAGGGTAATTAATAATTTTATTGATGTTTGAAAGCATAATTCATGCAATGAAAGTTATTAGTAACCTTGTCAAGTATAATGGCCCCTTTTATACTGTGCAGTGTGCAGGAATAAATTCATGTGGCAGTTAATTTGTGACACATTTGTCTTTATTCTACTGACATTTTGAAAACTGTTCACAACACCTCACTTATACAAACCTACATGGAAACCTTGAAGTATCATGGCAACAAGATTACTCTGTGACTGCATGTTTACAGCTTTCAGGTTCACGTAATCAGAGATTACAAATTTGCAAATTGAACAGTCAACAGAAGTGGTTGCAAAAATCATCTCCCCATCGGTGTAAAAAATCTAGCCTCTGCTTATGACCTTTAATACAAGAAAACAATGCAACTTATTATGTTATAAAGCAATGCAATGTTTTCTTTTAGAATGCTACTAAAAATTACATGCTACAAAAATCAGATTATTAAATAAGAATACAAAAAATAAAACCTGGTATTTAATTTAACAACATATACTTATAGCTCAGATACTCTAATCTGACTGCATGCATTACCAAACTGAAACTTTAAAACCTAACTCAAAGCTTTGTTTACTTTGTAGTAGATAATTATTAAAATAGTATGTATTGGTAAAAGCATTTTTCTGCAAGTTGAAATTATATATTATATTAAACACAGTACTTTTATTTTCATAAATATTAACAAAAAATACTGATGATTAACTTAAATTTTTCAAAAATCATATGTACGTTTTTTTCCATGCTTAAAACAAATCAGTTTATAACAATGGGCCACTTTCTGTGAACTTTCTTTCAAAGTACAGGAAAAATTCGCATTTATTGTTTATAGTATTTAGTACAAGTGCATATATAGATATTATTAGATTATCTGTATGGAGGTTATAATGTCACATTCTTTACTTTAATTCTTATATTTCCCAATACACTTCTCAAACTGAAACACTTCAATTACTGTATATAATCTCTCTCTTTTTTTCCTACAAAGTGAAGCCTCGTTTATGTAGAGCAAAATTAACAAATATATCTCTCAGTTCTTCAGTACAACAACCACCTTGATACATGACATTTTTTCTACACATCATTACTTCAACATGTATGAAAGTTTTGAAACACCTAAATCCATCGGTGAGTACTTATCATTATAAACTTGTTTTACTCTGATTCATGACTTAACACATTAACATTAGTAAAAATGTTACTTTATTATAAAACAGAAGTTTTTATCCATCTATTAACATTTAAAGGAAAATGCCTCAGCCAGAAAAAGAAAAAAACAACCTTAAATAATCATTTAATATTTTTCTCAGATGCTTGTTTTTTTGTGAAAGACTTGACTAAATTGCAGAATTTTACTTTTAATATAGAAAAAATTTATGACATTATTAATCTTATAACATATTTGTATTTTTTAAGTTCACAAGGCATTACATAATCTTAGTTATTTAATTAGCATGTTTGGGAAGAAGTGATTTATAGAAGGAATAGCTTTTTGTTTGTTTGTTTAGAACTAAACTCAAAGTTACACAGTAGGCTAGCTGTGCTTTGCCCACCATGGGTATCAAAATCCAGTATTTAGCACTGTGAGTCCCCAGATATACCACTGTGCCACTGGGGGGAGGCAAGGGAATAGCTTCAAAACTATCAATATTATATCAAGTACATTAATTATCAAAGGCAATCAAAATCAAGACTATAAAACAATAATAAACAAGAAAATTTCAAAACTTGTTTTTAATTTAAAAACAAAACTTGTAGCACCTTCTAGATGTAATCCAAATGTCTTGATAGAGATTGCCTGTGGTAATAGCACCAAAAAAGCATTGGGGATATCCAATCTGTCAGACAAAATCCAAAAAAGGAAATAAGAAAACAGTCATGAGTCATGGAAAATTAATTAAGAGTACAGAGTTGAGAGACTGTTGGAATAAGCACTCATGACCTCTGGATTACAACTGGAAAGTGCAACAAATATTTTATAAAAAAGAAAAAGTTCTGAAATCTTGAACTTGTGATCAAGCAATAGAAAAAAGTAAAAAAATTACATTTTGAGAAGTTTATATTTCATTTATCTTTAAGAAATCTGAGCAAAAATTAAGCTTGAAAACTGTATTGACCTCAATGAATTCCACAAATGATTCCTACCGAAATTACAGATGTCTTACTTCAAGTCTTTCCATTCATTGGTTATATTGTAAAATCCAATAATTTTAACATTGATAAGGGAAACTTAATTTATTCTATACCCGCCATAATTGACATGAACAATTAGGTGATAAAAAATTGTAAAACAAAACAAAGAAACATGCATGACACACATACACACCACTTTCATGTTTCTTTTTTGTTTTGTTTTAATAAAAAAAATATTTTTAGCATAAATATCACACATAAACATTTAGCTTAAGTAAGCAACTTCTGTTCTATGGTGCTGAAGATAAACCTGACAATTAGCAAGTGACTTAGTAACTAGATTGTTATCAAGTTAGAAAATACATGGGCTACCAGATGTTTAATTTAAAACAGGTAATTATGAAGAAACCAAAACTGTTGCATAATTTTATCTTGTTCTCTAATGATTCAAAATGAAAAATTATTTAATAATAAAAATGGTGCTATGCAAGTTATTGTTTTGGTTGTTTATGAAAATGTCTGTAAAATGCACCTTCAGTATACTGGCATTAAGAAAACACTAAAATTGGACCAAACGCCTAATGAAGATGGAGAAGAGATATCAGATGCAATCAATGGAGGGTTCCAAATGTCAAAGGTTTGAAACAGGTTGAAGCTATCAGTTGATAGAGTTGAAGTAATTGATGGGGGCATTGGAACCTGGAAATAAATAAAATTTTCTGAAATGACATTAAGACTTTTATCATGTTGTAAGATAGGTGTGCATTACCAGGAACATGCTAACAGATTTTTATAATTAGAATAATGCATGATCTTTCCCATTCCATAATATTCTTTTAACATCATGACAAAAGAAAAAAAGTGTTATTAAGTTATTGACAAAATACATTTTTTAATCTAAGAAAAATATAATGCAACCAGGCATTTAACTTTTCATAATACAGTTATATAATGCATCAGAACGTGATTTCGTATCCTCTTCAATAGATACAGTTTAACTAAAACTAAAATTATTACATTTCACTTACAAACACCTTTCTCATTTTTTGGTTTGAAAATTCTGAAAACTTAATATCAAGTCAATTAATCCAATAATATTTTTTTTTTACATAAATGAGTTTGATTCTGATAGAACACAGTGAATAACTGAAGAATGGACATATGAACTATTATCACATATAACTAGGCAAATATAAAGTGAAGTAGTAAACGTAGGTCTTCCCCATTCATACATATATGAAGAATTATGGTTGAAATTTAGGGAATTTTTGGATAAAAAATATTTAAGTTGTTAAGAAAGTTCAGTGATTACGTTTTACCAAAGTCATAAAATCTCTTGAGCTAACATACAATGATTTTACCTCAACAAACCCAGACTCTTCAAATACTTCCTGATCTCTTTCAGTGGTATTCAAATTAGCATTATCCAAATTCAATAATGGTTGAGCAAATGTGGAACTGTTTGCTGTTGGCCAGATACTAGATAAAGAATTCCTACTGCTATCTACAACAGAACTCCAAAAGTGACTAGAAGCTTTGGGCTATGGCAGCCATGATAAAAAAAAAATATTAACAACACAATTTAATACAACCAAGAAAAAAGGGTCTAAAGAATGGTATAGACAAGTCAAAGATGTTTTACAAATTTGTTATCTTTAGTCAATCAACACAGATTACAAAAATATATGTAAGAAACATATATTCAATTTGTAAAAATTGATGTTATTGTGAAATGATACCTCTTGGTAACTACTTTAAGTGCTGTGAAATCTCATGTTGTTAAGGGCATTGTGTGTAACACCTCCCTAGTGTGTTCTTCTGCATGAGAATTTTGCTTTCAATTTTATAAAGATTAATAAAAGAATCAGTAACCAAAAGATAAGAACATTCGTGGACCACTCAACACAGAGATAATGCTGATGTATTTAATTATAGAGAAAAGTGTTGACAATGAGAGAAGGGAAAGGGAATAAAACCTTCGTGGAAGGAAAGAACTTGATGATAAACTTATTACAACAGTAACTCTATTCATGAGAAAGAACTTGATGATAAACTTATTACAACAAGTACTCTATTCATGAAAATTTTCATTTAAATTACTTCCACGCTTTTACAAGTTTTAAAACTTACGAACTGAAGCGCCTACGATTATAATCATGCATCAATATCTTCCTGACTTGAAGCAGAGGATTTCATTTACAGACTGAGAAATAGTGTATTTGATTATGTCCTTCTACCATATTGAGGGCTGGAAAGCTAACAATAAGAAGGTTTTCATCTTACCTCCCCCCCCAGTGCTGCTACAACCTCATTCTACCTTTTTATTTCAATTAATTCTTTACTTGGACAGTAGTAACCTTCCCAAAACTGTTTGCATGCAGCAAAGGGTGATTGATATATGTGGGAGTTGAGCACCCACATCTTGCTTTCTTAAATTTTTATTTCTTATTTTATATTTTATTGCTACTATTTATTTCTTATGCTGAGACTACTGTTGAAAAGAGGTTAAGGCTAGTAGACGGAGTATCCCCACCAGAATGTGGGTCCTATTTCGAGTCACCTCCAAACCCAGGGTACATTTTTTATAATCCCACATTGTAGCTTGCACCATTGATCTCTTCAGCTGATATACGCTTTTTGTTTAATTTGCTTTTAATTCAGCTTGTTCTTGTGTTATAAACAAACTAATATGTATGCATTTACACACACACATACACATGTTAAATCAAGATAGTTTTAGTTTTTATAGAAGACAGGGCCACAAACGTCTTATTATTTTCATAATTTTGATCAATACTAAAAAAAAGTTATTCTGGTTTGGGTAATTACTATCCATTATCATTATATTACCTTTAGATACACTTTAAGCTATGTGATGAGTTCAGTAATCTCATGATAAAGGAATATATTTTGCAGGCGAATTTAAAATGAACAAAGTAGGCCTAATTGAAAACGGCCAATTTATTTAACAAGAAACAGGAGTCTGTGTTTAGGTTCTTAAGGTATATTGAGTTACAGAGACTTTATCTGTCTACATAAACTTAGCAACCAGCTCAGTATTTATTAAAGTATGTTAACCAGTTACTTAAATTAACGGTTCACGTTATGTAACATAAACTCCTTAAAGTATATTGGGGTGTAAATGTTTTTTACTACTATGATTCACCGCTTGTTGTAATATAAGCGACCTTGTTTGAGTGATCGCAGATCGCTGTATTTAATAATGTATCTAAGATCGGCTGGTGTGGGTATTAAAACTTTACTAACATAGCACAGAACGTTTGACCTTCTTCAATCATCTTCAGGATAACCCGATGCCTTCACACTTTAAAAATCATTTATTAATATAAACTAATATACTTTTAAGAATATGAAATAAAATTAATTAGAAAAGTAATAAATTTCAAATATAACAACATTTTGGTACATCAAATGTATGCCAACTAATAACTGTAAAACATAAATATACATAACATCAAACATCCTCTAAACATTTACAGTCAAATTGGTGTCTTCACTGCAATAATACTTCTTAAAACGGATGATTTCTAGTACATGTATAACCGAAAATAATTCTAATTGAGACACCGTGAGTCTGCAAGTCCACTGATCTTTAGGCTTAACACAAATCAGGCCTTTACTAAGAATGCGACTATATTAGATACAGAAATTAACACTAACTTGGGTACATTTTCACTTTAGTTTAGTTATTGTTAAATTTTACTGTACATAAAAATAGCAAGAAATATACAAATAAAAGTTTTTAAAATATCTAAAGTTGTAAACAAATAGCCTACCTGCTTTGTGCTGCAAAACACTAAATCAATCAATGTAGAGCAACAGTAAAGGTTTTTAGCTCATAGCTGACCCCAGTGGCTCAGCTGTATGTTCATGGACTTACAACGCTAAAAAATCGGGTTTCGATACCTGTGGTGGGCAGAGAAATGGCTCCATTTTGTAGCTTTGTGCTTAATTTAAAACAACAGCACAGAGCTGAATAAAATAATAAAGTATACTCACGCTATTTGTATGCGATGCGCATTTAGATGGTAGGTGCAGGTACATTTTCGAACAAATTCTTTTTTTTATTTTAAGAGATTGTTTGTTTGTTTGTTTGTTTTTTGAATTCTCTTGACAGCTACTGAGGCTATCTGTGCTAGCTGTCCCTAATTTAGCAGTGTAAGACTAGAGGGAAGGCAGCTAGTCATCACCACCCACCCCAACTCTTGGGCTACTCTTTTACCAACGAAAAGTGGGATTGATCACATTATACACCCCGGCGGGGAGAAAAAGCTGTCAAATTCATTTTTACTATTTTATCAAACTGTGAAAATCCAGACTAAAAATGACCAAAATTGTGATTGAAGCCTTAATAATTGAACACGATGTTGAAAGTGCCCTAAAGAACTTTATAGAGAAAAAATGTGAGCAGCTAGACAAACAGCATTGACAGCATTCTTCAATCAGTGTACACCACCCTCCTAGCCATGATGATGTTGATACTCCCACTCGGTCCAGCATGGCCAGATTGTTAAGGCACTCGACTCGTAATCTGAGGGTCGTGGGTTCAAATCCCATCATACCAAACATGCTCACTATTTCAGTGGTGGGGGCATTATAATGTGATAATCAATCCCATTATCTGTTCAGAAAGAGTAGTCCAAGAGTTGGCAGTCGGTGATGACTAGCTTTTTCTCTAGTCTTACACTACTAAACTAGGGACAGTTAGTACAGATAGCCCTCATGCAGCTTTGTGCAAAATTCAAAAAAATCAAACCAAATAAAAACATTTGATAATAGTAATAATTACACCATTTTATTTTAATTAAAATTTTAAAATATCATTCATAAATAATTTCAATATATTTTACAAACTACAGGAATTAACACTCAATGTTAGATCTTTCTATGATAATATTTTCCATTAAAGTTATCACAGTTTTAAAACAGACAAATTCTTAAAGCTATGTATTTTTACTTAACATGTACAATTTGTCCAACATGTTTCCCAAGAAATACAGGAAATAGCTGTAGGAATTATTTCACAAGTTTCAGATTTATATTTCTTCAAACTTCAATATCTTACACGATAAATTTAAGTAAGAAAGACTATAATAAATCTTTGCATATTAATTGTGTTTGTGAAGGTAATAATCAGAGTTCTAAACACTATTAAACATATTTACCCGAATTCACTTTGGGAAAAGAAAAAAAAAATCAAAACATATTAATCTATATTAACAAATAACAGTTATGTTAAAGAACATTACAAGATTTCACAGACAGAGCTCATATGCTCACTCTAATGTTTCACAAATGATGTTTCCCTATCATGGTGGTGAACACCATATTTTTTCAACATTGTTATAAATCCAATAATTTTTTTTGCCACCAATAACACGAAAACAGTTTTAAAATAATAAAACTTTTCAAATCTTTCACACATCATGCAACAGATTTACTGTTATGCATTTGTTCTGATGCCTACATTTCTTTCAATTTGATGCTTGTAGTGTATATTGTTGGATGTGTATTGTGCAAGTCCCAGCTGTTTTCTAACTTTCTGGAAGATTCTTAAGATAAGAATCAACAATATTTATTTTACAAAATGCTTACACATTTTTTAAAATGGTTTAACATTCAAGATTATCTCCTTAGCCATATAAATCAATGCACCAAAAAAGCAGAACAATTTTTTTTATCACAAGTGTACTACAAAGCCACAGAAGCTATAATTGTGATTAATGCTTATTAATCAGAAAACGATAGAATTTGATCAGGAATTTTTATAGATACTGAATATCACAACCTGTTTAACTTCAGTGAATTAAGTTATGGCATTAGTATATCTACAAGGACATTAAATATCTTTTGTGTGTATTAATCTTGTTGACAAATGTCATAAATTTAATACATATAAATATTTAATTAACATTTAAATTAAAATTTCCAGGTGTTTCAAATTGTAATACATATGAACGTTACATAAAAAATTGGAGACTGATCTGAGATAAATTATAATACATAACAATCAACAATATAATTTCTCTAAAATTAATTTTAAGATAATAATGAATCACTGTTATATTGCAGCCAACATTAGCTTTCTTTAATATCTTACTATATAATTAAAGCATGTTCTTACATGGTGTATTATTACAGTACTAACAGTAATTTTGTTATAGTAAATGCATTTTACCATTAGTACTACATCTTGTCCTTAGTCATCATAATAATAATGATGTTAGCTTCCAGCTACTCTTATAGTTTGACTTTATTCATTACTTCCTGTACTTACACATTACATCAGTAAAGATATAATCAAACACACATGTGCAGCCACAGTGAAGTAAAGTTCTTGTTATCAGAGTATTTTTATTTGAAACTATGCTCTGCAATAAAGAAATAGTTGTTGCATAAATTTTAGTTATTTTCTAATTTATTGAATCTTCAATGCACAAAGTGGAGAATTGTTTTATGGATTTTTGTGGTACCAGTACTGGTGAGTTTGTTTTATAAATCTATTTTTATTAGTACAAGCTTTATCATTACATTTTAATTATAAAAATTAATTTACATTGCTAGCTTATTACATGGAATTAAGCCTAACCTAAATCACCTAAGCTAATTATTATCATCATGAGGTATTACTGGGATTACAGCCAAGAATATCACTAACAAACAACAATACTCAACTGACAACAACAAAGAGATTACAAGCAAAAATGTAAAACAGTATATTTAATTAGAAATATTTATTACTCAGTTGATTTTCATCTGTTCTATGTGGACAGCTACCCTATATCAGACATTCAAATTAATTACATAATGGTCTTGACTTTGATGTAGCCTTCTGTTAAAATATTGTATCACAACAATAGAATTTTTATCACACCAACTCCACATTGTACTGTTGACATCCTTTATCATCCCTTCCTTGAACAGTGATGATGTAACACTGAATAATAAGTTCCCACCAGTTGAATGTATTATGCTACATAGCAATTAGGGATGGTACAAGGAGTGACAGTGGTCTTGAATAATGTTGACTCTTTTTCTCATTATCATATATATATACCATATGTTTCAGCAAGAAAAAACATGAGTCAAGCTTATCATTTGAAACATTACTTTTACCAAATTAGAGCAGTTTATTCGAAATCAGCTCCCTCATCAGTAACCCCAGAAAAGGACAAAGTAGAAAACTAAACCCTGTAGTAGGGACTACAGTTTATATGATTGAATTTTCCTTTATTCACCACAGTACACCTGCATTTGTAAACATATTTAAAGAATATAAGTGGTATGTAGCACTAGTTGTTTCTCAGAATGAATGAAAGTCATTGCAGCAAAAAAAATAATGCTTAAGTGCAAATATAATGAGTTATCTCCTTTGTAATTTATTTTTCAAGTGAATATTAAGTATCAGGTTCCACTTTGTAAAAGATGATATAAATAGGTGTCTGCTACAATTTAGAGAATGAAAGAATGAGAGTTATCACTAATACAGATGGTTAATCACACTTTAAAAGAAAGGTCCCACGCTAATGCTCTAGTATGATGTGATAAATTTGAGTTACAGCACTGTAATGTAAAATGATTAACTTGTGTACATTCGGTTTATGGCAAATCTATGGTCCTTGACAATATTAAATGTCATGAATATACTTACAGAACAGACTCCAGAATGTTTGTCAAACCCCTTTATGAAGAAGAATATTAATACGGAATGTTTATAACCCATAACACAGTTTAAATAATTTGACAGTGCAATACAGCTGTGAAAGGATTTACTGAATACACTCAAGAAATACATCACAGTCCTCTGTGAGGAAAGATGTTTATACAGAATATTGAGAAGAGCAAAACAATTGAAAACAATTTAAAGAGCCAATGAAAGAATTTCCAAGAATATATTCAAAAACAGTAATAAGCTTCAAAACCACATCTCAAACAAGTGCAGAGCAAACTTAAAAATTTGGCTTAGGAAAATGTACCCCTCTAAAGATAATAAACAAGGATATGGCATTCAGCCATACCACAAAATCAATGTCTAATTACATGCAAAATGAAGTAATGCTGGAATTAAAGGAATTCCATTCAATAACATACCCATTATGTCCTACTTCAGAACCAATAATCACCATAAACTAAGTTTCTAAAAGCCAATATCCACAGGTTCATCTGTTATTAATAAAAGCTTTCTACTTGTCAAAATAAATTATATACAAACAAACTTAGCATAGATGCTACAGAGATTTAAATCTCAAATCTATCCATATCTTAAACCAGCTTTATAGTGTTTTACATCACTTAGTGGCAAGTAATAGTTGATTCATTATTATAAAGATTGTATAAAGTGTTGTCATAACTCTAAAGAAAGAACTGACAACATTTCAATTATTTGAAACACTCTCAAATATATTAATATAAATATATTTTTTTTATACATTCTTGTTCTCAGGAAGACATTTATAGGCACTGACCTTTAAATTTTGCTTCCAAAGTTAGATTAATTTCTAAAATGTAAAGAGCAAGAAAGAACACTTTTCTAACTTATGATTCAGAATTCATGTATCTGAGCATTTTATGTCCTTTCTGATGTGTATTATTTCAGTATTGATGCACACAAAATATCAAAGGAATACTATATAACATGATTATTTTCAAAATAATACAAGAATGTTATAATTATAATTTTAATCAAAACAAAATGCACAATTTGCCAAACATTTTGAAAATTATTTCAAACTGTCACTGCTATAGTTGTTAATACACAGTAGCAAGTTTTATAGCTGACAACTGTGTGCAAAAAAATTGTGGAACAAATAAAAATCATTAATATTTCATAAAAGTAATTGATCCTGTAATGTATATGAAAAATTAGCAAACTATAATAGGTGATATATCTTTTACAATTCATAAGTTAGTACTGTTCCATTGACCCTTCATTACACATACATTTAACATTAAGATATCTCAGGAGCAGCAAGACTGGGAATAAATCATGTGGAATTTCATGAAGAAATTTTTCATGTCACATTAAACTGTAAATTTTTCTTAATTAGTTTATTATAGATTCCAAATTAAAAGTATGTAAAAACAGGATTTTAAATCCATCTTTTGTGTAACATTTCTGTGCCAACACAAACATTTTTTCAACACAAGGATTTATCAACTAGGATGGACATGATGGTAGACAAAAAAAACCTATCCAATATGTAATATTTCTTTCTGTAAATGCAACATTTAAGACATAAGTGATTTCAGCTCCCTTGATATGTTACTTTAAAATTACATCTTCAGAAATGACTGTAAATGCTCAGAATTTATTTGCATTTTACTTTACTAAATCCAAAAATGAGAAAATCGAAACTGTTCTCTTCTTAACACCCTTAGCAGCCTTTCAGTGTAATAACAAAATCAAATTAAAGAACTACTTCCAGTGGTGGATTACCAACAGCTGCTGAACATTGTTTAAGAAAGAACATCATACTGTGTTTTATGGCATGCAAGGAAACAAACTTAACACATTCCAACAGACAAAAGGGAAATCCATGAATATACAAAACAATAAATGTATTACAACTAAATACAGTAATAGTATAATAACTTCAGCTGTGATTAATAATATCAGTGATGCAGTGTTTTGTTTGGGAGGTACAAACTATAACAAGCCATTAATGAAGTTACTTTTTTATTCACATCATGAATATATACTTAACTTGTGTAAATTAATTAATTTATTTAATATTTTTTTGTTCAAACTTGTATTATAGTTGAAGACAATTTAAAAATATACAAAAAGAATAATTACATAAATATTTGGTTATAATTAATACAGTGCCAAGTTTTCAACATAATTCTAAACACTGGTAAAACTTCCATCATATTTCGTCAGTCTCCCATGTGCTTACAAATCAATGAGCAAATACTCATTGTAAACTGTATAACAAGCTATCATTAAATCATCTTACCTCTTTCATCAGCATTTTA
>NC_134834.1:127510865-127569245 GCF_004210375.1 Tachypleus tridentatus | reverse complement strand
AACAAGTGACTAACTTGTGATATTCTAGGTTGGATCTTATCTTGTTGAGGTAACAAGTGACTAACTTGTGATATTCTAGGTTGGATCTTATCTTGTTGAGGTAACAAGTGACTAACTTGTGATATTCTAGGTTGGATCTTATCTTGTTGAGGTAACAAGTGACTAACTTGTGATATTCTAGGTTGGATCTTATCTTGTTGAGGTAACAAGTGACTAACTTGTGATATTCTAGGTTGGATCTTATCTTGTTGAGGTAACAAGTGACTAACTTGTGATATTCTAGGTTGGATCTTATCTTGTTGAGGTAACAAGTGACTAACTTGTGATATTCTAGGTTGGATCTTATCTTGTTGAGGTAACAAGTGACTAACTTGTGATATTCTAGGTTGGATCTTATCTTGTTGAGGTAACAAGTGACTAACTTGTGATATTCTAGGTTGGATCTTATCTTGTTGAGGTAACAAGTGACTAACTTGTGATATTCTAGGTTGGATCTTATCTTGTTGAGGTAACAAGTGACTAACTTGTGATATTCTAGGTTGGATCTTATCTTGTTGAGGTAACAAGTGACTAACTTGTGATATTCTAGGTTGGATCTTATCTTGTTGAGGTAACAAGTGACTAACTTGTGATATTCTAGGTTGGATCTTATCTTGTTGAGGTAACAAGTGACTAACTTGTGATATTCTAGGTTGGATCTTATCTTGTTGAGGTAACAAGTGACTAACTTGTGATATTCTAGGTTGGATCTTATCTTGTTGAGGTAACAAGTGACTAACTTGTGATATTCTAGGTTGGATCTTATCTTGTTGAGGTAACAAGTGACTAACTTGTGATATTCTAGGTTGGATCTTATCTTGTTGAGGTAACAAGTGACTAACTTGTGATATTCTAGGTTGGATCTTATCTTGTTGAGGTAACAAGTGACTAACTTGTGATATTCTAGGTTGGATCTTATCTTGTTGAGGTAACAAGTGACTAACTTGTGATATTCTAGGTTGGATCTTATCTTGTTGAGGTAACAAGTGACTAACTTGTGATATTCTAGGTTGGATCTTATCTTGTTGAGGTAACAAGTGACTAACTTGTGATATTCTAGGTTGGATCTTATCTTGTTGAGGTAACAAGTGACTAACTTGTGATATTCTAGGTTGGATCTTATCTTGTTGAGGTAACAAGTGACTAACTTGTGATATTCTAGGTTGGATCTTATCTTGTTGAGGTAACAAGTGACTAACTTGTGATATTCTAGGTTGGATCTTATCTTGTTGAGGTAACAAGTGACTAACTTGTGATATTCTAGGTTGGATCTTATCTTGTTGAGGTAACAAGTGACTAACTTGTGATATTCTAGGTTGGATCTTATCTTGTTGAGGTAACAAGTGACTAACTTGTGATATTCTAGGTTGGATCTTATCTTGTTGAGGTAACAAGTGACTAACTTGTGATATTCTAGGTTGGATCTTATCTTGTTGAGGTAACAAGTGACTAACTTGTGATATTCTAGGTTGGATCTTATCTTGTTGAGGTAACAAGTGACTAACTTGTGATATTCTAGGTTGGATCTTATCTTGTTGAGGTAACAAGTGACTAACTTGTGATATTCTAGGTTGGATCTTATCTTGTTGAGGTAACAAGTGACTAACTTGTGATATTCTAGGTTGGATCTTATCTTGTTGAGGTAACAAGTGACTAACTTGTGATATTCTAGGTTGGATCTTATCTTGTTGAGGTAACAAGTGACTAACTTGTGATATTCTAGGTTGGATCTTATCTTGTTGAGGTAACAAGTGACTAACTTGTGATATTCTAGGTTGGATCTTATCTTGTTGAGGTAACAAGTGACTAACTTGTGATATTCTAGGTTGGATCTTATCTTGTTGAGGTAACAAGTGACTAACTTGTGATATTCTAGGTTGGATCTTATCTTGTTGAGGTAACAAGTGACTAACTTGTGATATTCTAGGTTGGATCTTATCTTGTTGAGGTAACAAGTGACTAACTTGTGATATTCTAGGTTGGATCTTATCTTGTTGAGGTAACAAGTGACTAACTTGTGATATTCTAGGTTGGATCTTATCTTGTTGAGGTAACAAGTGACTAACTTGTGATATTCTAGGTTGGATCTTATCTTGTTGAGGTAACAAGTGACTAACTTGTGATATTCTAGGTTGGATCTTATCTTGTTGAGGTAACAAGTGACTAACTTGTGATATTCTAGGTTGGATCTTATCTTGTTGAGGTAACAAGTGACTAACTTGTGATATTCTAGGTTGGATCTTATCTTGTTGAGGTAACAAGTGACTAACTTGTGATATTCTAGGTTGGATCTTATCTTGTTGAGGTAACAAGTGACTAACTTGTGATATTCTAGGTTGGATCTTATCTTGTTGAGGTAACAAGTGACTAACTTGTGATATTCTAGGTTGGATCTTATCTTGTTGAGGTAACAAGTGACTAACTTGTGATATTCTAGGTTGGATCTTATCTTGTTGAGGTAACAAGTGACTAACTTGTGATATTCTAGGTTGGATCTTATCTTGTTGAGGTAACAAGTGACTAACTTGTGATATTCTAGGTTGGATCTTATCTTGTTGAGGTAACAAGTGACTAACTTGTGATATTCTAGGTTGGATCTTATCTTGTTGAGGTAACAAGTGACTAACTTGTGATATTCTAGGTTGGATCTTATCTTGTTGAGGTAACAAGTGACTAACTTGTGATATTCTAGGTTGGATCTTATCTTGTTGAGGTAACAAGTGACTAACTTGTGATATTCTAGGTTGGATCTTATCTTGTTGAGGTAACAAGTGACTAACTTGTGATATTCTAGGTTGGATCTTATCTTGTTGAGGTAACAAGTGACTAACTTGTGATATTCTAGGTTGGATCTTATCTTGTTGAGGTAACAAGTGACTAACTTGTGATATTCTAGGTTGGATCTTATCTTGTTGAGGTAACAAGTGACTAACTTGTGATATTCTAGGTTGGATCTTATCTTGTTGAGGTAACAAGTGACTAACTTGTGATATTCTAGGTTGGATCTTATCTTGTTGAGGTAACAAGTGACTAACTTGTGATATTCTAGGTTGGATCTTATCTTGTTGAGGTAACAAGTGACTAACTTGTGATATTCTAGGTTGGATCTTATCTTGTTGAGGTAACAAGTGACTAACTTGTGATATTCTAGGTTGGATCTTATCTTGTTGAGGTAACAAGTGACTAACTTGTGATATTCTAGGTTGGATCTTATCTTGTTGAGGTAACAAGTGACTAACTTGTGATATTCTAGGTTGGATCTTATCTTGTTGAGGTAACAAGTGACTAACTTGTGATATTCTAGGTTGGATCTTATCTTGTTGAGGTAACAAGTGACTAACTTGTGATATTCTAGGTTGGATCTTATCTTGTTGAGGTAACAAGTGACTAACTTGTGATATTCTAGGTTGGATCTTATCTTGTTGAGGTAACAAGTGACTAACTTGTGATATTCTAGGTTGGATCTTATCTTGTTGAGGTAACAAGTGACTAACTTGTGATATTCTAGGTTGGATCTTATCTTGTTGAGGTAACAAGTGACTAACTTGTGATATTCTAGGTTGGATCTTATCTTGTTGAGGTAACAAGTGACTAACTTGTGATATTCTAGGTTGGATCTTATCTTGTTGAGGTAACAAGTGACTAACTTGTGATATTCTAGGTTGGATCTTATCTTGTTGAGGTAACAAGTGACTAACTTGTGATATTCTAGGTTGGATCTTATCTTGTTGAGGTAACAAGTGACTAACTTGTGATATTCTAGGTTGGATCTTATCTTGTTGAGGTAACAAGTGACTAACTTGTGATATTCTAGGTTGGATCTTATCTTGTTGAGGTAACAAGTGACTAACTTGTGATATTCTAGGTTGGATCTTATCTTGTTGAGGTAACAAGTGACTAACTTGTGATATTCTAGGTTGGATCTTATCTTGTTGAGGTAACAAGTGACTAACTTGTGATAGGTTGGATCTTATCTTGTTGAGGTAACAAGTGACTAACTTGTGATATTCTAGGTTGGATCTTATCTTGTTGAGGTAACAAGTGACTAACTTGTGATATTCTAGGTTGGATCTTATCTTGTTGAGGTAACAAGTGACTAACTTGTGATATTCTAGGTTGGATCTTATCTTGTTGAGGTAACAAGTGACTAACTTGTGATATTCTAGGTTGGATCTTATCTTGTTGAGGTAACAAGTGACTAACTTGTGATATTCTAGGTTGGATCTTATCTTGTTGAGGTAACAAGTGACTAACTTGTGATATTCTAGGTTGGATCTTATCTTGTTGAGGTAACAAGTGACTAACTTGTGATATTCTAGGTTGGATCTTATCTTGTTGAGGTAACAAGTGACTAACTTGTGATATTCTAGGTTGGATCTTATCTTGTTGAGGTAACAAGTGACTAACTTGTGATATTCTAGGTTGGATCTTATCTTGTTGAGGTAACAAGTGACTAACTTGTGATATTCTAGGTTGGATCTTATCTTGTTGAGGTAACAAGTGACTAACTTGTGATATTCTAGGTTGGATCTTATCTTGTTGAGGTAACAAGTGACTAACTTGTGATATTCTAGGTTGGATCTTATCTTGTTGAGGTAACAAGTGACTAACTTGTGATATTCTAGGTTGGATCTTATCTTGTTGAGGTAACAAGTGACTAACTTGTGATATTCTAGGTTGGATCTTATCTTGTTGAGGTAACAAGTGACTAACTTGTGATATTCTAGGTTGGATCTTATCTTGTTGAGGTAACAAGTGACTAACTTGTGATATTCTAGGTTGGATCTTATCTTGTTGAGGTAACAAGTGACTAACTTGTGATATTCTAGGTTGGATCTTATCTTGTTGAGGTAACAAGTGACTAACTTGTGATATTCTAGGTTGGATCTTATCTTGTTGAGGTAACAAGTGACTAACTTGTGATATTCTAGGTTGGATCTTATCTTGTTGAGGTAACAAGTGACTAACTTGTGATATTCTAGGTTGGATCTTATCTTGTTGAGGTAACAAGT
Organism: Tachypleus tridentatus; assembly: GCF_004210375.1. Classification (NCBI taxonomy): domain Eukaryota; kingdom Metazoa; phylum Arthropoda; class Merostomata; order Xiphosura; family Limulidae; genus Tachypleus; species Tachypleus tridentatus. The sequence continues at coordinate 127,564,194 of NC_134834.1, read as the reverse complement.
GACTAACTTGTGATATTCTAGGTTGGATCTTATCTTGTTGAGGTAACAAGTGACTAACTTGTGATATTCTAGGTTGGATCTTATCTTGTTGAGGTAACAAGTGACTAACTTGTGATATTCTAGGTTGGATCTTATCTTGTTGAGGTAACAAGTGACTAACTTGTGATATTCTAGGTTGGATCTTATCTTGTTGAGGTAACAAGTGACTAACTTGTGATATTCTAGGTTGGATCTTATCTTGTTGAGGTAACAAGTGACTAACTTGTGATATTCTAGGTTGGATCTTATCTTGTTGAGGTAACAAGTGACTAACTTGTGATATTCTAGGTTGGATCTTATCTTGTTGAGGTAACAAGTGACTAACTTGTGATATTCTAGGTTGGATCTTATCTTGTTGAGGTAACAAGTGACTAACTTGTGATATTCTAGGTTGGATCTTATCTTGTTGAGGTAACAAGTGACTAACTTGTGATATTCTAGGTTGGATCTTATCTTGTTGAGGTAACAAGTGACTAACTTGTGATATTCTAGGTTGGATCTTATCTTGTTGAGGTAACAAGTGACTAACTTGTGATATTCTAGGTTGGATCTTATCTTGTTGAGGTAACAAGTGACTAACTTGTGATATTCTAGGTTGGATCTTATCTTGTTGAGGTAACAAGTGACTAACTTGTGATATTCTAGGTTGGATCTTATCTTGTTGAGGTAACAAGTGACTAACTTGTGATATTCTAGGTTGGATCTTATCTTGTTGAGGTAACAAGTGACTAACTTGTGATATTCTAGGTTGGATCTTATCTTGTTGAGGTAACAAGTGACTAACTTGTGATATTCTAGGTTGGATCTTATCTTGTTGAGGTAACAAGTGACTAACTTGTGATATTCTAGGTTGGATCTTATCTTGTTGAGGTAACAAGTGACTAACTTGTGATATTCTAGGTTGGATCTTATCTTGTTGAGGTAACAAGTGACTAACTTGTGATATTCTAGGTTGGATCTTATCTTGTTGAGGTAACAAGTGACTAACTTGTGATATTCTAGGTTGGATCTTATCTTGTTGAGGTAACAAGTGACTAACTTGTGATATTCTAGGTTGGATCTTATCTTGTTGAGGTAACAAGTGACTAACTTGTGATATTCTAGGTTGGATCTTATCTTGTTGAGGTAACAAGTGACTAACTTGTGATATTCTAGGTTGGATCTTATCTTGTTGAGGTAACAAGTGACTAACTTGTGATATTCTAGGTTGGATCTTATCTTGTTGAGGTAACAAGTGACTAACTTGTGATATTCTAGGTTGGATCTTATCTTGTTGAGGTAACAAGTGACTAACTTGTGATATTCTAGGTTGGATCTTATCTTGTTGAGGTAACAAGTGACTAACTTGTGATATTCTAGGTTGGATCTTATCTTGTTGAGGTAACAAGTGACTAACTTGTGATATTCTAGGTTGGATCTTATCTTGTTGAGGTAACAAGTGACTAACTTGTGATATTCTAGGTTGGATCTTATCTTGTTGAGGTAACAAGTGACTAACTTGTGATATTCTAGGTTGGATCTTATCTTGTTGAGGTAACAAGTGACTAACTTGTGATATTCTAGGTTGGATCTTATCTTGTTGAGGTAACAAGTGACTAACTTGTGATATTCTAGGTTGGATCTTATCTTGTTGAGGTAACAAGTGACTAACTTGTGATATTCTAGGTTGGATCTTATCTTGTTGAGGTAACAAGTGACTAACTTGTGATATTCTAGGTTGGATCTTATCTTGTTGAGGTAACAAGTGACTAATGAGGTAACAAGTGACTAACTTGTGATATTCTAGGTTGGATCTTATCTTGTTGAGGTAACAAGTGACTAACTTGTGATATTCTAGGTTGGATCTTATCTTGTTGAGGTAACAAGTGACTAACTTGTGATATTCTAGGTTGGATCTTATCTTGTTGAGGTAACAAGTGACTAACTTGTGATATTCTAGGTTGGATCTTATCTTGTTGAGGTAACAAGTGACTAACTTGTGATATTCTAGGTTGGATCTTATCTTGTTGAGGTAACAAGTGACTAACTTGTGATATTCTAGGTTGGATCTTATCTTGTTGAGGTAACAAGTGACTAACTTGTGATATTCTAGGTTGGATCTTATCTTGTTGAGGTAACAAGTGACTAACTTGTGATATTCTAGGTTGGATCTTATCTTGTTGAGGTAACAAGTGACTAACTTGTGATATTCTAGGTTGGATCTTATCTTGTTGAGGTAACAAGTGACTAACTTGTGATATTCTAGGTTGGATCTTATCTTGTTGAGGTAACAAGTGACTAACTTGTGATATTCTAGGTTGGATCTTATCTTGTTGAGGTAACAAGTGACTAACTTGTGATATTCTAGGTTGGATCTTATCTTGTTGAGGTAACAAGTGACTAACTTGTGATATTCTAGGTTGGATCTTATCTTGTTGAGGTAACAAGTGACTAACTTGTGATATTCTAGGTTGGATCTTATCTTGTTGAGGTAACAAGTGACTAACTTGTGATATTCTAGGTTGGATCTTATCTTGTTGAGGTAACAAGTGACTAACTTGTGATATTCTAGGTTGGATCTTATCTTGTTGAGGTAACAAGTGACTAACTTGTGATATTCTAGGTTGGATCTTATCTTGTTGAGGTAACAAGTGACTAACTTGTGATATTCTAGGTTGGATCTTATCTTGTTGAGGTAACAAGTGACTAACTTGTGATATTCTAGGTTGGATCTTATCTTGTTGAGGTAACAAGTGACTAACTTGTGATATTCTAGGTTGGATCTTATCTTGTTGAGGTAACAAGTGACTAACTTGTGATATTCTAGGTTGGATCTTATCTTGTTGAGGTAACAAGTGACTAACTTGTGATATTCTAGGTTGGATCTTATCTTGTTGAGGTAACAAGTGACTAACTTGTGATATTCTAGGTTGGATCTTATCTTGTTGAGGTAACAAGTGACTAACTTGTGATATTCTAGGTTGGATCTTATCTTGTTGAGGTAACAAGTGACTAACTTGTGATATTCTAGGTTGGATCTTATCTTGTTGAGGTAACAAGTGACTAACTTGTGATATTCTAGGTTGGATCTTATCTTGTTGAGGTAACAAGTGACTAACTTGTGATATTCTAGGTTGGATCTTATCTTGTTGAGGTAACAAGTGACTAACTTGTGATATTCTAGGTTGGATCTTATCTTGTTGAGGTAACAAGTGACTAACTTGTGATATTCTAGGTTGGATCTTATCTTGTTGAGGTAACAAGTGACTAACTGTAACAAGTGACTAACTTGTGATATTCTAGGTTGGATCTTATCTTGTTGAGGTAACAAGTGACTAACTTGTGATATTCTAGGTTGGATCTTATCTTGTTGAGGTAACAAGTGACTAACTTGTGATATTCTAGGTTGGATCTTATCTTGTTGAGGTAACAAGTGACTAACTTGTGATATTCTAGGTTGGATCTTATCTTGTTGAGGTAACAAGTGACTAACTTGTGATATTCTAGGTTGGATCTTATCTTGTTGAGGTAACAAGTGACTAACTTGTGATATTCTAGGTTGGATCTTATCTTGTTGAGGTAACAAGTGACTAACTTGTGATATTCTAGGTTGGATCTTATCTTGTTGAGGTAACAAGTGACTAACTTGTGATATTCTAGGTTGGATCTTATCTTGTTGAGGTAACAAGTGACTAACTTGTGATATTCTAGGTTGGATCTTATCTTGTTGAGGTAACAAGTGTGACTAACTTGTGATATTCTAGGTTGGATCTTATCTTGTTGAGGTAACAAGTGACTAACTTGTGATATTCTAGGTTGGATCTTATCTTGTTGAGGTAACAAGTGACTAACTTGTGATATTCTAGGTTGGATCTTATCTTGTTGAGGTAACAAGTGACTAACTTGTGATATTCTAGGTTGGATCTTATCTTGTTGAGGTAACAAGTGACTAACTTGTGATATTCTAGGTTGGATCTTATCTTGTTGAGGTAACAAGTGACTAACTTGTGATATTCTAGGTTGGATCTTATCTTGTTGAGGTAACAAGTGACTAACTTGTGATATTCTAGGTTGGATCTTATCTTGTTGAGGTAACAAGTGACTAACTTGTGATATTCTAGGTTGGATCTTATCTTGTTGAGGTAACAAGTGACTAACTTGTGATATTCTAGGTTGGATCTTATCTTGTTGAGGTAACAAGTGACTAACTTGTGATATTCTAGGTTGGATCTTATCTTGTTGAGGTAACAAGTGACTAACTTGTGATATTCTAGGTTGGATCTTATCTTGTTGAGGTAACAAGTGACTAACTTGTGATATTCTAGGTTGGATCTTATCTTGTTGAGGTAACAAGTGACTAACTTGTGATATTCTAGGTTGGATCTTATCTTGTTGAGGTAACAAGTGACTAACTTGTGATATTCTAGGTTGGATCTTATCTTGTTGAGGTAACAAGTGACTAACTTGTGATATTCTAGGTTGGATCTTATCTTGTTGAGGTAACAAGTGACTAACTTGTGATATTCTAGGTTGGATCTTATCTTGTTGAGGTAACAAGTGACTAACTTGTGATATTCTAGGTTGGATCTTATCTTGTTGAGGTAACAAGTGACTAACTTGTGATATTCTAGGTTGGATCTTATCTTGTTGAGGTAACAAGTGACTAACTTGTGATATTCTAGGTTGGATCTTATCTTGTTGAGGTAACAAGTGACTAACTTGTGATATTCTAGGTTGGATCTTATCTTGTTGAGGTAACAAGTGACTAACTTGTGATATTCTAGGTTGGATCTTATCTTGTTGAGGTAACAAGTGACTAACTTGTGATATTCTAGGTTGGATCTTATCTTGTTGAGGTAACAAGTGACTAACTTGTGATATTCTAGGTTGGATCTTATCTTGTTGAGGTAACAAGTGACTAACTTGTGATATTCTAGGTTGGATCTTATCTTGTTGAGGTAACAAGTGACTAACTTGTGATATTCTAGGTTGGATCTTATCTTGTTGAGGTAACAAGTGACTAACTTGTGATATTCTAGGTTGGATCTTATCTTGTTGAGGTAACAAGTGACTAACTTGTGATATTCTAGGTTGGATCTTATCTTGTTGAGGTAACAAGTGACTAACTTGTGATATTCTAGGTTGGATCTTATCTTGTTGAGGTAACAAGTGACTAACTTGTGATATTCTAGGTTGGATCTTATCTTGTTGAGGTAACAAGTGACTAACTTGTGATATTCTAGGTTGGATCTTATCTTGTTGAGGTAACAAGTGACTAACTTGTGATATTCTAGGTTGGATCTTATCTTGTTGAGGTAACAAGTGACTAACTTGTGATATTCTAGGTTGGATCTTATCTTGTTGAGGTAACAAGTGACTAACTTGTGATATTCTAGGTTGGATCTTATCTTGTTGAGGTAACAAGTGACTAACTTGTGATATTCTAGGTTGGATCTTATCTTGTTGAGGTAACAAGTGACTAACTTGTGATATTCTAGGTTGGATCTTATCTTGTTGAGGTAACAAGTGACTAACTTGTGATATTCTAGGTTGGATCTTATCTTGTTGAGGTAACAAGTGACTAACTTGTGATATTCTAGGTTGGATCTTATCTTGTTGAGGTAACAAGTGACTAACTTGTGATATTCTAGGTTGGATCTTATCTTGTTGAGGTAACAAGTGACTAACTTGTGATATTCTAGGTTGGATCTTATCTTGTTGAGGTAACAAGTGACTAACTTGTGATATTCTAGGTTGGATCTTATCTTGTTGAGGTAACAAGTGACTAACTTGTGATATTCTAGGTTGGATCTTATCTTGTTGAGGTAACAAGTGACTAACTTGTGATATTCTAGGTTGGATCTTATCTTGTTGAGGTAACAAGTGACTAACTTGTGATATTCTAGGTTGGATCTTATCTTGTTGAGGTAACAAGTGACTAACTTGTGATATTCTAGGTTGGATCTTATCTTGTTGAGGTAACAAGTGACTAACTTGTGATATTCTAGGTTGGATCTTATCTTGTTGAGGTAACAAGTGACTAACTTGTGATATTCTAGGTTGGATCTTATCTTGTTGAGGTAACAAGTGACTAACTTGTGATATTCTAGGTTGGATCTTATCTTGTTGAGGTAACAAGTGACTAACTTGTGATATTCTAGGTTGGATCTTATCTTGTTGAGGTAACAAGTGACTAACTTGTGATATTCTAGGTTGGATCTTATCTTGTTGAGGTAACAAGTGACTAACTTGTGATATTCTAGGTTGGATCTTATCTTGTTGAGGTAACAAGTGACTAACTTGTGATATTCTAGGTTGGATCTTATCTTGTTGAGGTAACAAGTGACTAACTTGTGATATTCTAGGTTGGATCTTATCTTGTTGAGGTAACAAGTGACTAACTTGTGATATTCTAGGTTGGATCTTATCTTGTTGAGGTAACAAGTGACTAACTTGTGATATTCTAGGTTGGATCTTATCTTGTTGAGGTAACAAGTGACTAACTTGTGATATTCTAGGTTGGATCTTATCTTGTTGAGGTAACAAGTGACTAACTTGTGATATTCTAGGTTGGATCTTATCTTGTTGAGGTAACAAGTGACTAACTTGTGATATTCTAGGTTGGATCTTATCTTGTTGAGGTAACAAGTGACTAACTTGTGATATTCTAGGTTGGATCTTATCTTGTTGAGGTAACAAGTGACTAACTTGTGATATTCTAGGTTGGATCTTATCTTGTTGAGGTAACAAGTGACTAACTTGTGATATTCTAGGTTGGATCTTATCTTGTTGAGGTAACAAGTGACTAACTTGTGATATTCTAGGTTGGATCTTATCTTGTTGAGGTAACAAGTGACTAACTTGTGATATTCTAGGTTGGATCTTATCTTGTTGAGGTAACAAGTGACTAACTTGTGATATTCTAGGTTGGATCTTATCTTGTTGAGGTAACAAGTGACTAACTTGTGATATTCTAGGTTGGATCTTATCTTGTTGAGGTAACAAGTGACTAACTTGTGATATTCTAGGTTGGATCTTATCTTGTTGAGGTAACAAGTGACTAACTTGTGATATTCTAGGTTGGATCTTATCTTGTTGAGGTAACAAGTGACTAACTTGTGATATTCTAGGTTGGATCTTATCTTGTTGAGGTAACAAGTGACTAACTTGTGATATTCTAGGTTGGATCTTATCTTGTTGAGGTAACAAGTGACTAACTTGTGATATTCTAGGTTGGATCTTATCTTGTTGAGGTAACAAGTGACTAACTTGTGATATTCTAGGTTGGATCTTATCTTGTTGAGGTAACAAGTGACTAACTTGTGATATTCTAGGTTGGATCTTATCTTGTTGAGGTAACAAGTGACTAACTTGTGATATTCTAGGTTGGATCTTATCTTGTTGAGGTAACAAGTGACTAACTTGTGATATTCTAGGTTGGATCTTATCTTGTTGAGGTAACAAGTGACTAACTTGTGATATTCTAGGTTGGATCTTATCTTGTTGAGGTAACAAGTGACTAACTTGTGATATTCTAGGTTGGATCTTATCTTGTTGAGGTAACAAGTGACTAACTTGTGATATTCTAGGTTGGATCTTATCTTGTTGAGGTAACAAGTGACTAACTTGTGATATTCTAGGTTGGATCTTATCTTGTTGAGGTAACAAGTGACTAACTTGTGATATTCTAGGTTGGATCTTATCTTGTTGAGGTAACAAGTGACTAACTTGTGATATTCTAGGTTGGATCTTATCTTGTTGAGGTAACAAGTGACTAACTTGTGATATTCTAGGTTGGATCTTATCTTGTTGAGGTAACAAGTGACTAACTTGTGATATTCTAGGTTGGATCTTATCTTGTTGAGGTAACAAGTGACTAACTTGTGATATTCTAGGTTGGATCTTATCTTGTTGAGGTAACAAGTGACTAACTTGTGATATTCTAGGTTGGATCTTATCTTGTTGAGGTAACAAGTGACTAACTTGTGATATTCTAGGTTGGATCTTATCTTGTTGAGGTAACAAGTGACTAACTTGTGATATTCTAGGTTGGATCTTATCTTGTTGAGGTAACAAGTGACTAACTTGTGATATTCTAGGTTGGATCTTATCTTGTTGAGGTAACAAGTGACTAACTTGTGATATTCTAGGTTGGATCTTATCTTGTTGAGGTAACAAGTGACTAACTTGTGATATTCTAGGTTGGATCTTATCTTGTTGAGGTAACAAGTGACTAACTTGTGATATTCTAGGTTGGATCTTATCTTGTTGAGGTAACAAGTGACTAACTTGTGATATTCTAGGTTGGATCTTATCTTGTTGAGGTAACAAGTGACTAACTTGTGATATTCTAGGTTGGATCTTATCTTGTTGAGGTAACAAGTGACTAACTTGTGATATTCTAGGTTGGATCTTATCTTGTTGAGGTAACAAGTGACTAACTTGTGATATTCTAGGTTGGATCTTATCTTGTTGAGGTAACAAGTGACTAACTTGTGATATTCTAGGTTGGATCTTATCTTGTTGAGGTAACAAGTGACTAACTTGTGATATTCTAGGTTGGATCTTATCTTGTTGAGGTAACAAGTGACTAACTTGTGATATTCTAGGTTGGATCTTATCTTGTTGAGGTAACAAGTGACTAACTTGTGATATTCTAGGTTGGATCTTATCTTGTTGAGGTAACAAGTGACTAACTTGTGATATTCTAGGTTGGATCTTATCTTGTTGAGGTAACAAGTGACTAACTTGTGATATTCTAGGTTGGATCTTATCTTGTTGAGGTAACAAGTGACTAACTTGTGATATTCTAGGTTGGATCTTATCTTGTTGAGGTAACAAGTGACTAACTTGTGATATTCTAGGTTGGATCTTATCTTGTTGAGGTAACAAGTGACTAACTTGTGATATTCTAGGTTGGATCTTATCTTGTTGAGGTAACAAGTGACTAACTTGTGATATTCTAGGTTGGATCTTATCTTGTTGAGGTAACAAGTGACTAACTTGTGATATTCTAGGTTGGATCTTATCTTGTTGAGGTAACAAGTGACTAACTTGTGATATTCTAGGTTGGATCTTATCTTGTTGAGGTAACAAGTGACTAACTTGTGATATTCTAGGTTGGATCTTATCTTGTTGAGGTAACAAGTGACTAACTTGTGATATTCTAGGTTGGATCTTATCTTGTTGAGGTAACAAGTGACTAACTTGTGATATTCTAGGTTGGATCTTATCTTGTTGAGGTAACAAGTGACTAACTTGTGATATTCTAGGTTGGATCTTATCTTGTTGAGGTAACAAGTGACTAACTTGTGATATTCTAGGTTGGATCTTATCTTGTTGAGGTAACAAGTGACTAACTTGTGATATTCTAGGTTGGATCTTATCTTGTTGAGGTAACAAGTGACTAACTTGTGATATTCTAGGTTGGATCTTATCTTGTTGAGGTAACAAGTGACTAACTTGTGATATTCTAGGTTGGATCTTATCTTGTTGAGGTAACAAGTGACTAACTTGTGATATTCTAGGTTGGATCTTATCTTGTTGAGGTAACAAGTGACTAACTTGTGATATTCTAGGTTGGATCTTATCTTGTTGAGGTAACAAGTGACTAACTTGTGATATTCTAGGTTGGATCTTATCTTGTTGAGGTAACAAGTGACTAACTTGTGATATTCTAGGTTGGATCTTATCTTGTTGAGGTAACAAGTGACTAACTTGTGATATTCTAGGTTGGATCTTATCTTGTTGAGGTAACAAGTGACTAACTTGTGATATTCTAGGTTGGATCTTATCTTGTTGAGGTAACAAGTGACTAACTTGTGATATTCTAGGTTGGATCTTATCTTGTTGAGGTAACAAGTGACTAACTTGTGATATTCTAGGTTGGATCTTATCTTGTTGAGGTAACAAGTGACTAACTTGTGATATTCTAGGTTGGATCTTATCTTGTTGAGGTAACAAGTGACTAACTTGTGATATTCTAGGTTGGATCTTATCTTGTTGAGGTAACAAGTGACTAACTTGTGATATTCTAGGTTGGATCTTATCTTGTTGAGGTAACAAGTGACTAACTTGTGATATTCTAGGTTGGATCTTATCTTGTTGAGGTAACAAGTGACTAACTTGTGATATTCTAGGTTGGATCTTATCTTGTTGAGGTAACAAGTGACTAACTTGTGATATTCTAGGTTGGATCTTATCTTGTTGAGGTAACAAGTGACTAACTTGTGATATTCTAGGTTGGATCTTATCTTGTTGAGGTAACAAGTGACTAACTTGTGATATTCTAGGTTGGATCTTATCTTGTTGAGGTAACAAGTGACTAACTTGTGATATTCTAGGTTGGATCTTATCTTGTTGAGGTAACAAGTGACTAACTTGTGATATTCTAGGTTGGATCTTATCTTGTTGAGGTAACAAGTGACTAACTTGTGATATTCTAGGTTGGATCTTATCTTGTTGAGGTAACAAGTGACTAACTTGTGATATTCTAGGTTGGATCTTATCTTGTTGAGGTAACAAGTGACTAACTTGTGATATTCTAGGTTGGATCTTATCTTGTTGAGGTAACAAGTGACTAACTTGTGATATTCTAGGTTGGATCTTATCTTGTTGAGGTAACAAGTGACTAACTTGTGATATTCTAGGTTGGATCTTATCTTGTTGAGGTAACAAGTGACTAACTTGTGATATTCTAGGTTGGATCTTATCTTGTTGAGGTAACAAGTGACTAACTTGTGATATTCTAGGTTGGATCTTATCTTGTTGAGGTAACAAGTGACTAACTTGTGATATTCTAGGTTGGATCTTATCTTGTTGAGGTAACAAGTGACTAACTTGTGATATTCTAGGTTGGATCTTATCTTGTTGAGGTAACAAGTGACTAACTTGTGATATTCTAGGTTGGATCTTATCTTGTTGAGGTAACAAGTGACTAACTTGTGATATTCTAGGTTGGATCTTATCTTGTTGAGGTAACAAGTGACTAACTTGTGATATTCTAGGTTGGATCTTATCTTGTTGAGGTAACAAGTGACTAACTTGTGATATTCTAGGTTGGATCTTATCTTGTTGAGGTAACAAGTGACTAACTTGTGATATTCTAGGTTGGATCTTATCTTGTTGAGGTAACAAGTGACTAACTTGTGATATTCTAGGTTGGATCTTATCTTGTTGAGGTAACAAGTGACTAACTTGTGATATTCTAGGTTGGATCTTATCTTGTTGAGGTAACAAGTGACTAACTTGTGATATTCTAGGTTGGATCTTATCTTGTTGAGGTAACAAGTGACTAACTTGTGATATTCTAGGTTGGATCTTATCTTGTTGAGGTAACAAGTGACTAACTTGTGATATTCTAGGTTGGATCTTATCTTGTTGAGGTAACAAGTGACTAACTTGTGATATTCTAGGTTGGATCTTATCTTGTTGAGGTAACAAGTGACTAACTTGTGATATTCTAGGTTGGATCTTATCTTGTTGAGGTAACAAGTGACTAACTTGTGATATTCTAGGTTGGATCTTATCTTGTTGAGGTAACAAGTGACTAACTTGTGATATTCTAGGTTGGATCTTATCTTGTTGAGGTAACAAGTGACTAACTTGTGATATTCTAGGTTGGATCTTATCTTGTTGAGGTAACAAGTGACTAACTTGTGATATTCTAGGTTGGATCTTATCTTGTTGAGGTAACAAGTGACTAACTTGTGATATTCTAGGTTGGATCTTATCTTGTTGAGGTAACAAGTGACTAACTTGTGATATTCTAGGTTGGATCTTATCTTGTTGAGGTAACAAGTGACTAACTTGTGATATTCTAGGTTGGATCTTATCTTGTTGAGGTAACAAGTGACTAACTTGTGATATTCTAGGTTGGATCTTATCTTGTTGAGGTAACAAGTGACTAACTTGTGATATTCTAGGTTGGATCTTATCTTGTTGAGGTAACAAGTGACTAACTTGTGATATTCTAGGTTGGATCTTATCTTGTTGAGGTAACAAGTGACTAACTTGTGATATTCTAGGTTGGATCTTATCTTGTTGAGGTAACAAGTGACTAACTTGTGATATTCTAGGTTGGATCTTATCTTGTTGAGGTAACAAGTGACTAACTTGTGATATTCTAGGTTGGATCTTATCTTGTTGAGGTAACAAGTGACTAACTTGTGATATTCTAGGTTGGATCTTATCTTGTTGAGGTAACAAGTGACTAACTTGTGATATTCTAGGTTGGATCTTATCTTGTTGAGGTAACAAGTGACTAACTTGTGATATTCTAGGTTGGATCTTATCTTGTTGAGGTAACAAGTGACTAACTTGTGATATTCTAGGTTGGATCTTATCTTGTTGAGGTAACAAGTGACTAACTTGTGATATTCTAGGTTGGATCTTATCTTGTTGAGGTAACAAGTGACTAACTTGTGATATTCTAGGTTGGATCTTATCTTGTTGAGGTAACAAGTGACTAACTTGTGATATTCTAGGTTGGATCTTATCTTGTTGAGGTAACAAGTGACTAACTTGTGATATTCTAGGTTGGATCTTATCTTGTTGAGGTAACAAGTGACTAACTTGTGATATTCTAGGTTGGATCTTATCTTGTTGAGGTAACAAGTGACTAACTTGTGATATTCTAGGTTGGATCTTATCTTGTTGAGGTAACAAGTGACTAACTTGTGATATTCTAGGTTGGATCTTATCTTGTTGAGGTAACAAGTGACTAACTTGTGATATTCTAGGTTGGATCTTATCTTGTTGAGGTAACAAGTGACTAACTTGTGATATTCTAGGTTGGATCTTATCTTGTTGAGGTAACAAGTGACTAACTTGTGATATTCTAGGTTGGATCTTATCTTGTTGAGGTAACAAGTGACTAACTTGTGATATTCTAGGTTGGATCTTATCTTGTTGAGGTAACAAGTGACTAACTTGTGATATTCTAGGTTGGATCTTATCTTGTTGAGGTAACAAGTGACTAACTTGTGATATTCTAGGTTGGATCTTATCTTGTTGAGGTAACAAGTGACTAACTTGTGATATTCTAGGTTGGATCTTATCTTGTTGAGGTAACAAGTGACTAACTTGTGATATTCTAGGTTGGATCTTATCTTGTTGAGGTAACAAGTGACTAACTTGTGATATTCTAGGTTGGATCTTATCTTGTTGAGGTAACAAGTGACTAACTTGTGATATTCTAGGTTGGATCTTATCTTGTTGAGGTAACAAGTGACTAACTTGTGATATTCTAGGTTGGATCTTATCTTGTTGAGGTAACAAGTGACTAACTTGTGATATTCTAGGTTGGATCTTATCTTGTTGAGGTAACAAGTGACTAACTTGTGATATTCTAGGTTGGATCTTATCTTGTTGAGGTAACAAGTGACTAACTTGTGATATTCTAGGTTGGATCTTATCTTGTTGAGGTAACAAGTGACTAACTTGTGATATTCTAGGTTGGATCTTATCTTGTTGAGGTAACAAGTGACTAACTTGTGATATTCTAGGTTGGATCTTATCTTGTTGAGGTAACAAGTGACTAACTTGTGATATTCTAGGTTGGATCTTATCTTGTTGAGGTAACAAGTGACTAACTTGTGATATTCTAGGTTGGATCTTATCTTGTTGAGGTAACAAGTGACTAACTTGTGATATTCTAGGTTGGATCTTATCTTGTTGAGGTAACAAGTGACTAACTTGTGATATTCTAGGTTGGATCTTATCTTGTTGAGGTAACAAGTGACTAACTTGTGATATTCTAGGTTGGATCTTATCTTGTTGAGGTAACAAGTGACTAACTTGTGATATTCTAGGTTGGATCTTATCTTGTTGAGGTAACAAGTGACTAACTTGTGATATTCTAGGTTGGATCTTATCTTGTTGAGGTAACAAGTGACTAACTTGTGATATTCTAGGTTGGATCTTATCTTGTTGAGGTAACAAGTGACTAACTTGTGATATTCTAGGTTGGATCTTATCTTGTTGAGGTAACAAGTGACTAACTTGTGATATTCTAGGTTGGATCTTATCTTGTTGAGGTAACAAGTGACTAACTTGTGATATTCTAGGTTGGATCTTATCTTGTTGAGGTAACAAGTGACTAACTTGTGATATTCTAGGTTGGATCTTATCTTGTTGAGGTAACAAGTGACTAACTTGTGATATTCTAGGTTGGATCTTATCTTGTTGAGGTAACAAGTGACTAACTTGTGATATTCTAGGTTGGATCTTATCTTGTTGAGGTAACAAGTGACTAACTTGTGATATTCTAGGTTGGATCTTATCTTGTTGAGGTAACAAGTGACTAACTTGTGATATTCTAGGTTGGATCTTATCTTGTTGAGGTAACAAGTGACTAACTTGTGATATTCTAGGTTGGATCTTATCTTGTTGAGGTAACAAGTGACTAACTTGTGATATTCTAGGTTGGATCTTATCTTGTTGAGGTAACAAGTGACTAACTTGTGATATTCTAGGTTGGATCTTATCTTGTTGAGGTAACAAGTGACTAACTTGTGATATTCTAGGTTGGATCTTATCTTGTTGAGGTAACAAGTGACTAACTTGTGATATTCTAGGTTGGATCTTATCTTGTTGAGGTAACAAGTGACTAACTTGTGATATTCTAGGTTGGATCTTATCTTGTTGAGGTAACAAGTGACTAACTTGTGATATTCTAGGTTGGATCTTATCTTGTTGAGGTAACAAGTGACTAACTTGTGATATTCTAGGTTGGATCTTATCTTGTTGAGGTAACAAGTGACTAACTTGTGATATTCTAGGTTGGATCTTATCTTGTTGAGGTAACAAGTGACTAACTTGTGATATTCTAGGTTGGATCTTATCTTGTTGAGGTAACAAGTGACTAACTTGTGATATTCTAGGTTGGATCTTATCTTGTTGAGGTAACAAGTGACTAACTTGTGATATTCTAGGTTGGATCTTATCTTGTTGAGGTAACAAGTGACTAACTTGTGATATTCTAGGTTGGATCTTATCTTGTTGAGGTAACAAGTGACTAACTTGTGATATTCTAGGTTGGATCTTATCTTGTTGAGGTAACAAGTGACTAACTTGTGATATTCTAGGTTGGATCTTATCTTGTTGAGGTAACAAGTGACTAACTTGTGATATTCTAGGTTGGATCTTATCTTGTTGAGGTAACAAGTGACTAACTTGTGATATTCTAGGTTGGATCTTATCTTGTTGAGGTAACAAGTGACTAACTTGTGATATTCTAGGTTGGATCTTATCTTGTTGAGGTAACAAGTGACTAACTTGTGATATTCTAGGTTGGATCTTATCTTGTTGAGGTAACAAGTGACTAACTTGTGATATTCTAGGTTGGATCTTATCTTGTTGAGGTAACAAGTGACTAACTTGTGATATTCTAGGTTGGATCTTATCTTGTTGAGGTAACAAGTGACTAACTTGTGATATTCTAGGTTGGATCTTATCTTGTTGAGGTAACAAGTGACTAACTTGTGATATTCTAGGTTGGATCTTATCTTGTTGAGGTAACAAGTGACTAACTTGTGATATTCTAGGTTGGATCTTATCTTGTTGAGGTAACAAGTGACTAACTTGTGATATTCTAGGTTGGATCTTATCTTGTTGAGGTAACAAGTGACTAACTTGTGATATTCTAGGTTGGATCTTATCTTGTTGAGGTAACAAGTGACTAACTTGTGATATTCTAGGTTGGATCTTATCTTGTTGAGGTAACAAGTGACTAACTTGTGATATTCTAGGTTGGATCTTATCTTGTTGAGGTAACAAGTGACTAACTTGTGATATTCTAGGTTGGATCTTATCTTGTTGAGGTAACAAGTGACTAACTTGTGATATTCTAGGTTGGATCTTATCTTGTTGAGGTAACAAGTGACTAACTTGTGATATTCTAGGTTGGATCTTATCTTGTTGAGGTAACAAGTGACTAACTTGTGATATTCTAGGTTGGATCTTATCTTGTTGAGGTAACAAGTGACTAACTTGTGATATTCTAGGTTGGATCTTATCTTGTTGAGGTAACAAGTGACTAACTTGTGATATTCTAGGTTGGATCTTATCTTGTTGAGGTAACAAGTGACTAACTTGTGATATTCTAGGTTGGATCTTATCTTGTTGAGGTAACAAGTGACTAACTTGTGATATTCTAGGTTGGATCTTATCTTGTTGAGGTAACAAGTGACTAACTTGTGATATTCTAGGTTGGATCTTATCTTGTTGAGGTAACAAGTGACTAACTTGTGATATTCTAGGTTGGATCTTATCTTGTTGAGGTAACAAGTGACTAACTTGTGATATTCTAGGTTGGATCTTATCTTGTTGAGGTAACAAGTGACTAACTTGTGATATTCTAGGTTGGATCTTATCTTGTTGAGGTAACAAGTGACTAACTTGTGATATTCTAGGTTGGATCTTATCTTGTTGAGGTAACAAGTGACTAACTTGTGATATTCTAGGTTGGATCTTATCTTGTTGAGGTAACAAGTGACTAACTTGTGATATTCTAGGTTGGATCTTATCTTGTTGAGGTAACAAGTGACTAACTTGTGATATTCTAGGTTGGATCTTATCTTGTTGAGGTAACAAGTGACTAACTTGTGATATTCTAGGTTGGATCTTATCTTGTTGAGGTAACAAGTGACTAACTTGTGATATTCTAGGTTGGATCTTATCTTGTTGAGGTAACAAGTGACTAACTTGTGATATTCTAGGTTGGATCTTATCTTGTTGAGGTAACAAGTGACTAACTTGTGATATTCTAGGTTGGATCTTATCTTGTTGAGGTAACAAGTGACTAACTTGTGATATTCTAGGTTGGATCTTATCTTGTTGAGGTAACAAGTGACTAACTTGTGATATTCTAGGTTGGATCTTATCTTGTTGAGGTAACAAGTGACTAACTTGTGATATTCTAGGTTGGATCTTATCTTGTTGAGGTAACAAGTGACTAACTTGTGATATTCTAGGTTGGATCTTATCTTGTTGAGGTAACAAGTGACTAACTTGTGATATTCTAGGTTGGATCTTATCTTGTTGAGGTAACAAGTGACTAACTTGTGATATTCTAGGTTGGATCTTATCTTGTTGAGGTAACAAGTGACTAACTTGTGATATTCTAGGTTGGATCTTATCTTGTTGAGGTAACAAGTGACTAACTTGTGATATTCTAGGTTGGATCTTATCTTGTTGAGGTAACAAGTGACTAACTTGTGATATTCTAGGTTGGATCTTATCTTGTTGAGGTAACAAGTGACTAACTTGTGATATTCTAGGTTGGATCTTATCTTGTTGAGGTAACAAGTGACTAACTTGTGATATTCTAGGTTGGATCTTATCTTGTTGAGGTAACAAGTGACTAACTTGTGATATTCTAGGTTGGATCTTATCTTGTTGAGGTAACAAGTGACTAACTTGTGATATTCTAGGTTGGATCTTATCTTGTTGAGGTAACAAGTGACTAACTTGTGATATTCTAGGTTGGATCTTATCTTGTTGAGGTAACAAGTGACTAACTTGTGATATTCTAGGTTGGATCTTATCTTGTTGAGGTAACAAGTGACTAACTTGTGATATTCTAGGTTGGATCTTATCTTGTTGAGGTAACAAGTGACTTTATGTTCTGTTGTGCACAAATCACACCGAAGCAGTGAAACTTGTCCTTTTCTTTCAATGGTCTGTTTCAATTCATCGTCAGAGTTTTCTTCTTTGAAATCAGACTTACACCAATGTCGGACATTTTTCTCATTATTTTCAAAGTTTTCATCACGAATTTCACTGTTATGCGATTATTTAAGATGGTCATTGCAATGTGACGATTCGAAACTTTGAAATTTCTCATGTTAGTCTGTGTGCAAACCCGGGTGCAGCGGAAGCAACACGCATTTGAAGTCGATTTAATACCATAAAAACTTACGATGCGATAAAAACGATGTTAGTGATACGTCACTTGTGTGAGAGTGACGTTCGTTTAGACTTCATCACACGTAACGATTTTTCAAAGGGTCTTCTGACTTACAAGATATTTTGTTGTCCAGCTGGAGGGAGACATTCTTTTTGCAACACCTCTTTTCTTGGACCTCAAAGTCAGTGTTACCTTAAAATAAATGATCAGTGATGTTTTCTCTTGGATCTCACTTCCAACGCTGTTTGCACAAGCTGAGTAATTTATTATATTTACACACGCAAGGAGTGTTGTGTACACAAACAAGGAAATTTTACATTATGATAAGGGTAAACCAGTGATTTATAGTAGCTATGTAATGTAATAGGTAAGATAAGTAAACACTATTCTTTATAGACGCTTGTAATTTAGTGAGAACTCAATAACTAATATTTTAAATTTAATTTTTTTGTATGGCATAGATACACCAGTAAACAATATTATGTACTTATGTTCCATAACACAGATAGAATCTAACTACATAATATTGTTTACTGGTGTATCTATGATATAAAACATAACTACATAATATTGTTTACTGGTGTATCTATGCTGTACAACATTAGTACACAATATTGTTTACTGGTGTATCTATGCTGTACAATGTATCTACTTATGTTGTATAACAAAGATACATCAGTAAACAATATTACATAGTTATGTTGTATAACAAAGATACATCAGTAAACAATATTAGATAGTTATGTTGTATAACATAGATACATCAGTAAACAATATTACATAGTTATGTTGTATAACATAGATATACCACTAAACAACATTATGTAGTTATGTTGTATAACATAGATATACCACTAAACAACATTATGTAGTTATGTTGCATCACAGAGGTACAGCAGTAAACAATGTATCCACTTATGCTGTATAACAAAGATACACTAGTAAACAATATTATGTAATTATGTTGTATAACATAGATAGACTAGTAAATTATGTTGTGTAGTTATGTTCTATCACATAGAAACACCAGTAAACAATATTATACAGTTATGTTGTATAAAATAGCAACACCAGTAATTAATATTATGTAGTTAGGTTGTATAACCTAGATACACCTGTAAACAATATTATATACATGTAGTTATGTCATATAACATAGTTACACCAGTAAGCAGTATTATGTAGTTATGTTCTATAACATAGATACACCAGTAAACAATATTATGTAATTTTGTTGTATAACATAGATACACGAATAAACAATATTACGTAATTATGTTGTAAAACATAGATGCATCATTAAACAATATTATGTAGTTATGTCATACAACATAGATACACCAGTAAACAATGTTCTGTTGTTAGGTTGTATATGAAAGACAAACAAGTAAAAATGTTCTGTAGTAAGGTTGTATATGAGAGAGACATAAGTAAGCGACGTTCTATAGTCAGTTTTGTATATGACAGACACACCAGTAAACAATGTTCTGTAGTTAGCTTGTATATGACAGCACACCACTAAGCTATGTTCTATAGTTGGGTTGTATGTGACAGACACGTCAGTAAATAATATTCTGTAGTTCGGTTCTATATAACATGCACATTTAGTAAACAGTATTCTATAGTTAGGTTGTATATGACAGCACACCAGTAAGCTATGTTCTGTAGTTAGTTTGTATATGACAGACATACCAGTAAACAATGTTCTGTAATCGTGTTGTTTAACGTGGTAATAAATTGCTAAATTTCTTTAAACACTAGACAATGTTAAGGAGTTTTATTTCTTGTTGTGTTCTTTAAGTGTTATGTATAGAGCTCTATATTGGGCGATCTATCTTTGATATGAACATCAAGGGTATTGAATCGCGATGTTTCAAGCTATAGGCCTTCACATTTACCTCTGAACTACTAGGGGACAATTCATAGGACCATTTTTCATGAAAAACGCTATTGTTAGGCTACTTTATGTTTGTAAGAGTTTATATGACTAGGGAGAAATTAAGATTATATAATTTAAGTTAGGTTAAAGTTTGTCCCAGGAGCAGCTGGTATTTTAGTGTGAGGGTAGGAACTTTACGTAAAGCTCCCTCCCTAACAATGTGCTGGCTGGCCACTTGAAACTCTCTGATTTGTCGATGCTGACAAAGTGAACAGTTCCGGTGTTGGGTGATTCTGCTCAGATGCGCGTGTCGGAGGCGTGCACGTGTACTTTCGTCCCGAGGGTCTCCCTAGACCAGTGGGGCCATTGTCAACACTTCTACGGACAAAGAAAAACGCTGTAGGGGGCCGTTGGCGGCGAAGTTGCGCTTGGCTTCTCTCAGTCTATACTTCTTCCTGTGACCCTGCACCGTTTTAAATAGGGCGGGAAAGGGACTGCGCGCGCAGTGAGCAATCCGTTACACAGCCAGATAGTGTAAAGAGGCTGTGACCTCAGTAACCGCATATTAGAGGTAAAAGTTTTTCAAAAGAACTATCCTAGCCATACTGGAGGGGGACACACGCACACGGTCCGTAAACCACGTGATACTAGACTTGGGTAACTAGTAATCTCTCTGGTTTAATCTCACTTCATGTGACCTTCTCCCTCATTCGAGCATAGAACCTCTTGTCTAAGAACAACAGGGCACAGAAGAGCAAATGGGCCATCTGCTCTGACACAACAGACATGTGCTGCGCTTTTCTCTGTTTGCAACGTAGGGATCAGGGTTCGTAGCAGGTTCAGTCTGCTGAACGTCTCATATTGTGCACCTGCCCAGGTTTTCACTTTGCTCAGTGTGATAGGAAACTACACGCTAGTGTACATAAATCGAATAAGTCGTTTCGTGCAGCCAGCCTATCAGCTAAAACAGTCACGAGGAGCGCTTCCTCCCGTCTTGTTAGTGGAAGGTGGGGTCGTAGGTTGCTGGAGATAGCGTTATCAGCAGGCATCACTTCGTCGACCTCTCTCCTGGGCTCGGCAGAGGCGACGGATACGCGTCGTGCTGACATCCGGCCGACTGTTCCCGCCACTTCCTCCACGCAGCGGTAGTAACTACAGCAACGCCACCTGAAACCTCTATCACTGTAGCCATTCTGTTGTGTGATCCATTTTACTGACACTGGTCGTCGTACGGAAAGGCAGGCGTTTGTTTAATCGTTACTTATCATCAGGACAGCACGTGATGTCGGCGGCGGTGATGCCCCGGGGTATGGGATCGAGGGTCATCACTGGCGTCACCGAGGCAAAGAACAGACAGACGCGCACTACTGACCGTGGTTGCCAGTCTTCGTATATCGGTTCTGAAGAACTTGGCACCCCACTAATCACACCTGCCACTGTCGAGGAAGACAAACGACCGTCCAGTGAGGAAGGGGAACAAATGAATAGCGATTGCAGCCCGTGCCAGGTAGAGGACAATTCGAGCGAAACGTTTTCCTCCTCTTACCACGTTAATCGCCCTACTGAGGGGATGAAGACAGCCAGCATCGTGCCAAAAGGCTCTGTTGAATGTCCACAGTCTGAGTCGGAGATGTCAAGCAGTTGTTACCCAGATATGGCGGTTTATGGGGAATACTTGAAGCCTTTATACCAGGACGGTGATGTCGTATTGGAAGTGGAATGTGGTGGAAACAATGGTCTGCTTTATCTATCCAAGTTATGCCAGGGATCCAAAGGACCATGCATCTTCTTTCGGGACATATGGTTGACTCCAAATGAATTCCAGTACGTGAGTGGGCGAGAAACGGCCAAGGACTGGAAGAGGAGTATCCGACACCACGGGAAGAGTATGAAACTGTTATTGTCCAAGGGAATCTTAGCCGTCCACCCTCCAGATTGTGACTGTAGAGGGTGTAGAATCAGTTCGCCGGTGGTAAGTAGTTCATTTTCTTTCTAACTTCTGAAGCGACTACTGATAATAACCGAACAGAGATACGTACACTCAAGGTTACTTATCATCTGATTCTCTGGATTCACAACCCTTATTCTTTTTTTAAGTGTTTGGTTGCACTAAGAAAATGAAATGTGTGAATTGGGTGTGGTCCAACTAACACGCCCTTATTGTTAACTAAGTATGAATCACATACCTAAACGGTGTAAATTTAGAACAAATAATCAAAATTCTTAAAAACATGTACGTTTATAGTTAACCGTAGTATATAGAGTATGACTTTTCAAAATACGATCCCAGTCGCACCAAACATTCTCGCCCTTTCAGCCGTGGATGCGTTATAAAGTGACGGTCAATCCCACTATTCGTTGGTAAAAGAGTAGCCTAAGAGTTGGCGGTGGGTGGTGATGACTAGCTGGCTCCCCTCTAGTCTTACACTGCTAAATTAGAGACGGCTAGCGCAGATAGCCCTCAAGTAGCTTTTCGCGAAATTCAAAACAAACTCGAAATAAGATTTAATATTTCAAAAATCTATTGTGGGTGTAAAAGTCACTTTTGTTGTGACGAATGGTGTGAATTCACTTTTTTGGGTGTAGTTCCTGTATCAGTAGGTAATACCCAATAATATATGAAATCGTTTATTGTTTAGAGTGCATTGGTCACATCACAAGAAACACTGAGATATGGTTAGTTCTGTTGTTCGTTACTGTTTCGTCAAGTGTTTCACACACCTTCTGTTCTCGAGCCATTTGATTTGTTCTTTATCTCTCGGGTGCCACGAACCAAAGATTTAAAATTACAAAAAATAACTGTTGCAACATATTATTCGTGACTCAGAGTTACGGTTTGTTTGTTTTTGAATTTGTGACAGGGATTCGAACTCATGATTACGAGTCGAGCATCTAAACCACCTGGCCATGCTGTGCCCATAGTTACAGATAGTATAATTTATTCAAGAACCAAATATATTAGAAAGATTACTTATTTTATCAGAAATTTCTAGTATGTGTATATCATATATTGGGCGTCATTTTAACGTCACCAGTGTATATCTTATATTGGGTGTCATTTTAACCTCACTACTGTGTATCTTATATTAGGCGTCATTGTAACCTCATTGGATATCGTACACTTATTAAGGTAAATTTCATTAATATATTGAGTTATTATTTATCCATAATTAAACAGTTAAAGTAAGTGAACTGTTTATAAGGGTGTAACACTGTTTCATTTGTATTCTATAATGTGTAGTCTACTAAGTGTTCTACAGTAATGAAGAAAGATATATCCATTGATAAGTAAGAGTAGGAATATAACACTAAAAATGTGGATACCATTGATATCCATCTACGTCCATGTAACTAACTTATTATTTTAAAAGCTATAGACAATCCGTTGTGAGTATCAGTTAAACAATGAACGTATACATTTCTCTCTTGAGAAACAACATATACAAGATGTACCAGGGACAATGTGTGTAAAATGTATACACCTTCGTCACCATTTACTGATATTCTCTCAATCTGTAGGATATCGATATCTCCTGACGAAGGTGTAATAGCGAAATATTGAGCTAATAAAGTGACAGTTTTAGAGTACCCCGCTGGTACAGTCTTCGGATTTGCAACGCTAAAATAAGCGGTTCAATTCCCGTCGGTGAACTTAGCAGATAACCTGCTGTGAGTTTGCTATAAGAAAACACCACCCTCTACAGTTTTGGAGACATTGGTGGTGATTTTATTTACGTTTATAGCAATATATTTTATGATAATATTTTATATTACGCCCCCTCAGTATTTTTTATTGTTTAATATTCAATTTAATGACAGTTAATCAGTTTTATAATGACACTACCTTTATCTGAATATTTTTATAAATAGATTATTGTTATTCGAATGATTTTCATATTTATTATTTCACCATCATGCTGTAAGGTGACGCGGCGTCTAATGGATTCCTTTATAGAAGATAATGGATTAGTTGCTTAATTTACCATGCATGGCATGGATGACCTGGTGGCTAGAGTGCTCCAGTTGTAATCTGCAGGTCGGAGACTCATATCTCATCACCAAACATGTTTGACCCCTTCAGCCATGTAGGCATTATAAGGTGATGGTCAATTCGACCACTTGCTGGTAAGAAATGATCCCAAAGGTGGTAGGTGGTGTTGTAGAGCTACTTTACTTCTAATCTAACACTTCAAAGTTAGGGACGGCTTGTGCAGATAGCCTTCAAGTATGTAGCCTTGCGTGCAAATCAGCCCAAGTAAGTAAACAAAGTTAATTCACCTGAATATAATTCAGCCGTGTAAAAAATAACACGCACACAACACATATTTTGTAAATCTGTTAACAGTTTTAATATGTAAGCTAGCTTAACAGCGAGTCCTAAAGTTACAGCAGCTGACCTTGTTCTTTGACTTCTCCCACAGCTCGAAAATGCTCCGTTTTCTTGGTCCTCGCGATGTCGACTTCTAACCTTTGCACCCCAAAATATATAATTTTTAGGATATTAGAAGAGGAAGTCATGGATTTATTCTTTATTTCACACCAAACTATAAGACACCCAAAATTGAGCCATGGATATATATCTCCAACTGTTTGTAATTAGTGCTAATTTATTAAGGTTTTACCATTATGGCATAATGTTAAAGTATTATCAAGTGATACAATACAATACAAAAGTTGTGTCAACGTGACATTTGTGCAGCCTCGTGTGAAAGAGAACATTTCTAATCTCCTACTTTATCAGCACTGATGTAAAATGATCCAAACCGACTATACATCCGTATCTAATGTATTGTGAGTTTATCTGTACAATGTATTCGTTAGAGGAATCGTAAAATTTAAAGAATTACAGACGACTTGCCAGCAACCATGAATGAAAGTTTGTAATTTATTCGGGACGACTACAATAAATCGATAGTTGGTGCATTTTAAAATGGCATGACGTATTAATGCCTTACATTACTAACAAGAATCGTGTTTAAACCACAGTGAACAAAGACGAAACGATTTTAAGTCAGGTGATTTCAATTTCATTAGGGCCAAGCCCACATTACCTAATTTATTTAGTTTGGTGACTCTTTCCCCTCAAATATGTAAACACGCAAGAAACATGACATGCGTAATGATACCATTTACTAGGCATTATAAGCTATCTTGAAATCCATCACGAAAAGGGATGTTATTGAAACCCAGCTTAATTCAAAGTCCACTCTGATTGCTTCTCTACCTTACTCACGTATCTTTATAATTCTAAATAAAGAACGTTATTGAATTAAGTTTTTGAATAATAAATGTTAAGTAAATGCTGTAAACCTTATATTTAAACTTTAAAATACAAACTTTTATTATTTGTATTCTATGTCACATTTCCCTTCTTCCTGCGGGTCGTAAAGTTTGTTTATTCTACAGTGTCGGGTCAAAAGATAAGAGGTCAAACGCGCCATTTGGTAGTATAACTGAACTTTAAGCTTGAGGCTGAAACAGACAACTATTTGACGGTGTGAAAGTGGTGTTAAAACCAATGCTGATTCCGTTTTCGTTCTATTTTGTTTTCCACAGCTGAACTGATCCAGATTCATACGCTTTATAAAGTAACTTCAAACCGTTTAACACTAAGAATGTTCCATGAAATAAAATAGTAAAGTCTAGGAAGTTACTTCTGACTTGCAAGGGAAAATTTGGTGTTATATTTTTGGTGGATATGATTAGTAAAGTTGCACATTATTGGACTTCATTACCGTTTACGTGTCACTGATAACGTTTTATCCAATAAAAAAATGCAACTTCTTCCAGTATCTTATATAACGACATTACTTGAAAAGCACATTACCACACGAAATTCGTGATAGATGCTACATGTTTGGTACTTTAATATTATGGCGTGTGTTATATATTTG
This sequence comes from Tachypleus tridentatus, assembly GCF_004210375.1. Classification (NCBI taxonomy): domain Eukaryota; kingdom Metazoa; phylum Arthropoda; class Merostomata; order Xiphosura; family Limulidae; genus Tachypleus; species Tachypleus tridentatus. Next base: position 127,538,495 of record NC_134834.1, on the reverse strand, counting down.
GTTCTTTTATACTGTGATCTTTGTTATATATTTGGTTATTTTATACGTTGCTTTGTGTTATATATTTATTTATTTCATACGTTGCTTTGTGTTATATATTTAGTTATTTCATACGTTGCTTTGTGTTATATATTTAGTTATTTCATACGTTGCTCTGTGTTATATATTTAGCATACGTTGCTCTGTGTTATATATTTGGTTATTTTATACGTTGCTCTGTGTTATATGTTTGGTACTGTAATACTGTGATTTGTACTATACATATAATATAGATGTATGGTGGTTTTGTACTTTGATCTGTATTATACATTTGGCACTTCTGTATTGTGATGTGCATTATATATTTGGTACTGTTATACTTTGATCTGTTTATACATTTGGTAATTTTATACCGTGGTTTGTATTATATATGTATTACTGTTATACTTTTATCTATGTATATATTTGGTACTGTTACACTTTGATCTGTTTGTATATTTGGTACTCTTATACTGTGATAAGTGTTACATGTTTGGTCCTTCTATACGTGTCCGGTGCTTAGTCGTATAAATATTTGCTAAGCAGTAAAAATAAGAGTTTAGTTGTTATATATGGTTTTATATATGAATACATAAGTTACAAATATAAATAGATATATAAAAAAACTGTAGTTTTATCTGAAGTCAAAAGTTATCTTCCCATGTTTACTATCCCTACTCAATATGCATTTATATAGTTGAAAAGAAAGTATCGAACATGGTTATTATATACCTAATAAGGTTGAACTATCAGAGTAAGGTATAGTATTAGGAGTCGCCTTGACAGTACAGACTGTACCTCAATATAAGACATACTTTCTCTGTCGTACATAGCTTTTAAACCACATGCCAAAACATTATTATAAGTACCTTTAAAATCTTCAATAAATCCACAGACTTTCTATTTAGAACATATAAGATATAGATATAAAATATAAACTCTTCTCATACGTTTCTGACTGATGAAAATGTTGACAAACCAGTATTTGTATATGTCATTTTTTGTCACCACAATGTTCCAATAAAAGTCATGAGCATACAACTTTCTGTTTATGTTACTTCTCACACCCGTAGACAGTTCTTTAGAATACTGCAACTTTCTGTTTATGTTACATCTCACATCTGTAGACAGTTAATTAGAGCAATGTTCACTGCAGTAACAATATTTTTATATCTTGTTTATAGACTGTTTACATCCCTTTTTTATCTCCTGTAATCACTGTTTATCTCTGTTATATAAGACCACAAAAAGCTTAGTGCTTATGTCACTGTTAATGTTATACAAGATGCTATGATAATAGTAGGTACTTCATATTTGTCACTTGTATTTTATTGTATAATAACAGAAAATAGCTGTTGTTTATTTCACCTTTTGCGGTGCACTAGCTATTGTGAGATCAGCAGGTACTTAATGTTTCTGTCACCTTTCTTGGTTTACTAGCCACTGTGAGATCAGCAGGTGTCCAGTGTTTATGTCACCTTTCTTGGTATACTAGCCACTGTGAAATCATCAGATACCTAGCATTTATGTCATTTTTCAGGGTATACATGTTATTTTAGAACACGAACAGTAGATGCTTTTGAATTTACTGTTAAGCTATGGTAATGACAATGTCCATTCAGGGTGTTGGGAACTTTTCATTTCCTGTATACTGTGGTGATCACAGTGTCCATTCACGGTGTGGAACGTTTCATTTCCTGTATACTGTGGTGATTACAGTGTCCATTCAGGGTGTGGAACTTTTCATTTCCTGTGTACTGTGGTGATCACAGTGTCCATTCTAGGTAAGGAACTTTTCAGTTCCTATATACTGTAATGACAACGTTGTCCATTCAGAGTGTGGAACTTTTCATTTCCTGTATACTGTGGTAATCACAGTGTCCATTCACGGTGTGGAACGTTTCATTTCCTGTATACTGTGGTGATTACAGTGTCCATTCAGGGTGTGGAACGTTTCATTTCCTGTATACTGTGGTGATGACAGTGTCCATTCACGGTGTGGAACGTTTCATTTCCTGTATACTGTGGTGATGACAGTGTCCATTCAGGGTGTGCAACTTTTCATTTCTTATACTGTGGTGATCACAGTGTCCATTCTAGGTAAGGAACTTTTCATTTCCTATATACTGTAATGACAACGTTGTCCATTCAGAGTGTGGAACTTTTCATTTCCTGTATACTGTGGTGATCACAGTGTCCATTCACGGTGTGGAACGTTTCATTTCCTGTATACTGTGGTGATTACAGTGTCCATTCTGGGTATGGAACTTTTCCTATAGAATGTTTTGTAAACACCATACTTATAATACATATAATTTATTATCTATGTTGGGGTATTAAAAAAACACGTTACTTTTCATACTTCACGAGTACTGATTAAAGACGAGTTTTTCGTTGTTTTTCATCTAAATGTATTACTTATGCAACCAGATATTCACTACAACTACTGTACTGTTTCGACCTCACAAGTCAACTCCAGAGGGTGCTTATTTCACATTTACATTTGATATTCTCAGGTAATATTCTTTTCGAATATGGAAGTAAGAAACTTAAACAGGAAGGTAGCCTTGAAGGCGACTCACTTTAAAACGTGACCATTAAATAGCTTGTTCTTTGTATCAAACACGTGTCTTGAAAATGTTTGTTATCGAAGTTTAAATAAAAAGATAAGTCAGATGACGTTCGCTGAAAATTTTGTCATGGATCATATGATTTTACAATGACTGAGAAAAATTAAATAGATCGTATGGTTTTCAAGGCTTTTAAGAAACACAATAGCAAGCCGCGCTATTTAATAAAGCCTGTGATATATTGGGAATTTTAAAAAAACTAACAAAAAACACGCTATGTTTATTGCGTATTGGTTTAACTGTCACTCCGAAGTAGCTTAGTGCATGGTTTTTTTTTTCAGTCCGAACCGAACTGGTTACGACACCAGATTGTTCGTAATTTTATTATTACTTTTGTTTTGTTTGTAAATCGTAAAAAAACACACAAAAACACCTGCTAAATGTGTCTTTATGACGTTTACGAAAGTCTTTAAGGCAGAGCCTGAGATGTTTAAACCAATAGTTCGGGTGTGCACTACACATGCATGGCCAAGCGCGTAAGGCGTGCGACTCCTAATCCGAGGGTCGCGGGTTCGCGCCCGCGTTGCGCTAAACATGCTTGCCCTCCCAGCCGTGGGGGTGTATAATGTTACGGTCAATCCCACTATTCGTTGGTAAAAGAGTAGCCCAAGAGTTGGCGGTGGGTGGTGATGACTAGCTGCCTTCCCTCTAGTCTTACACTGCTAAATTAGGGACGGCTAGCACAGATAGCCCTCGAGTAGCTTTGTGCGAAATTCCAAAAACAACAATGCACTACACATCACGTTTTTACGTATAGCAAGGATTACGGATACTTTATTACAATTAGCCAGTTGGTGCCCGGTCAACAATAAATACATATAAACTACAGAGGTTTGATTTTTATCTTTTTATACGTTCTTTAACATATTAAGACTTTGTAAGTGTGCTAATAACTCAAAGAAATAAAGCAAATATGAATAGTTTGGTTTGAATTTCGCGCAAAGCTACACGAGGGCTATCTGCGCTAGCTGTCCCTAATTTAGAAGTGTAAGACTAGAGGGAAGGCTACTATTTTACCAACGAATAGTGGGATTGACCGTCACATTATAACACCCCCATGGCTGAAAGGGTGAGCATGTTTGGTGCGACGGGGATTCCAACCGCGACCCTCAGATTACGGGCCAAAGATGGATATTGCAAAATAAAAGTGAAACCACGAACAACTCTCTCGAGGGCTTATAACTTTAAAATTTTGAGTTCGACTCTTGTGATAGGCTTAGCGCAGATAGCCTATATGATATATAAGACTACAACCATAATATAGTTCTTTCAGAAGAATAAGTAATAATTATTTTATAAATAAACCAAATGCTAAGTATAAAAACATGAAACGTTTGCTAACTGATCTAATTCCAGTATACGAACCTTCAGTATTAATTTTAATACATGCGTAAATGTAATCCAGGTTTACTGCTGGAATCGTAGTTAAAACCTTGTCCTCTAGTCACAGTGACGTGACCTAATAGCGTTCTCTATATACACTAACAAAGCTACCAGTGTGCGAGGGTTTCCCGCCTTATCAGCACGCGAGACTCTCATTACTAGATTGGTCGGTAGGGGGTGGCAAGGTTTCTAAAGTTCCTCTCTCTTGAATTATGACAAATTGTACTTACATGTTTTACCTCGTTCTGTTACTGTGTGTAAAAGTTTGGTTAAGATGGCGTTGGTAATATTTATGATGATAAGAAACCCACTTAAAGTAAAAATGTATCTTAAGACAGCTGATATGGGTATTAAAACTTTTATTAAAATAGAGAACAACGTTTTTGGCAGTGTCTTTCTAGATACGGAGGTATCTATAAAAAAGACGTATTTTTAAGAAAAAAAGTCATATTACGTACACAGAAGCAGCTTGTGGTTTTATAATAATATGCTTGGAATGGCTCTGCCCTCCACTTCTGTTTTATTATTTCCTTGCCTATTGTTCTTTTCAAGGTTAACTGCACCTTTGTGAGTAGGTGACGTCACCGAAGTGTAATTATATTAACGAATGAGGTCGTGGGGTTCTTTAAGTTTCTAATCCAATCGGGAATTTTGTTCTTTTCTTCTCTTCTCTTCTGTACAGGAAATGTTGGCTGGTGTTTTACTGTTTCTAACAGAAGCAATAACGAGTGTTATTTTGTTGCTCTGTTTGTTAGTCCTTCATTCATGCATCCCCTCAGGGGCTCAGCGGCAACTCTGAAGGCTAAAAACGCTAAAGATTGGGTCTTGATACTCGACGTCGGCACACTACAGATAGCCTATTGCGTAGCCTTGCGCAGACGTTTAATTCACGCATCAAAGGCCATGCTGTGTAGTGAAGATGAGTCATCCATTGTTGCTGATGTCCCTGGTCATTCCTGTGTTAACAAAGTGTTAGTGCCATGGCTGAACCAGAGTTACGGTGGTTTGCGCTCTGGATTGAGTTGAGGTTCAGTGGCTATCATCCCGTACCCGCAAAAAAAAAAAACACAAAAAAACAACAAAGAATAGAATAATAGTTACGTTCCGCATCTCAGGGCCATGTGTGCGTTATAAGAGTAATTGAGAACTCTCGCTATTTGATAAGAATCCAATAGCTGGCGGTTTTCGGTGATGAAAAAGTTCCTTTAATCTATTTTATACTTTAGAAGTTAAGAGATGATTACCGCGAATATCGCTTATGTTGTTTTTCGTGAACATCCAAAAAATCAACAACAAAAAACTCTTGTCATGAATATTTCGAGAATTTAGTTAAGTGTTTAATAACCTGATTAAGTAAAACTTGCAGAGTTTCTCTGCAATACAAGTTATGTGCGTTTATGGAAATTATTAGTAAAGAAATTAAATTTATTTATGTAGTACAGTGGGTCACATGATTGGTTGGTTTGCATGTTCTTGGTCAGCTGTTGTGTTGTTAGTTGTAAAATCTTAAATCGCTTCACAAAGGTCATGTATTGCTGCGAAAATTCATCCGACATGACCTTTGGCCACCTGCTGGGACAGCGATAAGTCTACTGGTTTACAACATTAAAATCAGGGGTTCAATTCCATTCGGTGGACATAGCAGATAACACGATGTGTCTCTGCTGTAAGAGCACACACACATAACATTTGTGGACTTTTACTTATTGATTCTGCCAAAGCAGTGATATTATTTCTTTTGAACTTAGTAAGCAACACGACGTTATAGAATCCAATGTTTCTATCGGTTTTTCACAGTAGTTTGTGTGGATCGAATATTTGGTACGTAGGTGTTGTTGGTCTGTTTTTTATGTTTGGTATCACCGCTTATTTGTTGCATCATTTTTATAACGCACTGTAGCAGTTTTCACAGTGAAATTTATGTTTGAAAAGTTTGAATACGAGTATTTTTCTGCAAAATGTTCGAATTTTCCTCCTATCGCACACAGATCCAAAATATTTGGCTTACTATTGTTGTTGCTTTGGAACGACACCTCTGGTTTTCTTTCTTTCTGGGTTTAGACTTAATAGGCAAATATTAAATGTAACTTTGTTATCTGTCTTTATTTGTTTGCTGTTCCTTCTGTTGTACAGTTGTCCATAAAATATCACCATTTTTAGAACTAATACAAAATAATCAATGAACTAAGCTGCCAATATCCGAAAACATAAAAAAGTTTCTTAAGTATTAAGAAAGTTCAAGAACCACTTTCTTCCATTTGAACGTACATAACACGCTTCGTTAGGGTTAGTCCTTTAAAGGAGCAGTTACATCCAGCTCTATGTATATAACACGCTTTTTTAGGGTTAGCAGGACCTTAAAAAGACTAGTTTCGTTCGTTTAAACGTACGTAATATACTTGGTTAGGGTTGGTAGTGCGTTAAAGGAGCAGTTTCATTCGTCTTTGTGTATATAACGCACTTTGTTAGGGTTAGCAATAAAGAATAGTTTCGTCCGCCTAAACGTACAGAACACACTTTGTTAGGGTTAGCAGTGCTTTAAAGGAGCAGTTTCGTCCGTATTTATGTGTGTAACACACTTTGTTGGGATCAGCAGGACTCTAAAGAAGAAAATCATTGTTCTTAACCTACATAACACGATGAATATCATTTTCCTGACGTCAGTAATCTAACCTTAGCCTCCTGACAATAAACACAACAGAATCAACTAAAGGATATCTATTCGTCATGTATTCCAGACACTGTATATACATATATATATATATATATGTCGTGTGTGTATGTTATATATACACTGTTGGAGAAGTTAACTCGTCAAATTAATAATGACCCCGAATTGCCCAGCGGTATGTCTGCGGACTTACAACGCTAGAATCCGGATTTCGATACCGTGATGAGCAGAGCAAAGATAGCCCATTGTGTTGCTTTGCGCTTAACTTTAAATAATCAAGCAAGCACATTAGTAAGGAGAAGACGGATAATATTTTCTCAGAGAGGTACTATATTTGAAAATGGGTCACGGTTAGTGAGTCTGGAAGATGGGTTTGTTTATGTTTCCTTTTTTAAAAGTGTTCATTTCATTTAATGAACAACATATAGAAAGTCACGAACACTTCAAGTGAAAGATGCAGAGGCCCGAACAGAGAGTTTTCAATATAACAATAATAAGGAATTAACAATAAGATAATCACGTCAGTCAACAACAATAGTACAACACTGTTTCACAGAGAAGTGATTGTTGTGGGGAGTGCATGTTTATTCTTCCTTGTAATATTATTTGTTCTATCAGATTACAAATATATATAAACAGGGATCGTATGGAAAAGTCATAACAAATAAAAAACAGGTTTTTATTGGTTTAAATAGGAAACAACTTTTCTGCAAGCCTCCCCCCCCCAAATGGCAGAGCAGTATGTGTGCTGACTTACAACGCTAACCCATTTTGTTTTTTTTTTGTGCTTAGTTACAAACAAGGTACTGTTGTAGACGTTACATTCGCATAATCGATGTATGTTACTAAAAAAAACCCTTGGCAAAGGAAAGCGGTTTTAGTTTTGGTTTTGTCACTCTATATCTCTTTTTACCTGTAACTATGTGTAAAAAATGGTAGTCTAACGATCTGCGCATGCGCAGTTACTAACAGTGAAATGGACGATAATCGACATAAATAGGTCAAAGGGTGAAATCGGTATTGATCCCGTGGAATCGATTACTCTATATGGAGTGGGGACTGACAAAGGAAAAACACAGTGTCCGCCAGGTGCTCGGTACGTTTGAAGATAACGGAAAATATATTCGCGAAAATTGTCCTTTGCTCTCTGTAAAATGCATTATTTAAGCGTAAAATAAGTTTGATGTTTTTGCTTGTGTTAACAAAATTGGTGTTGCTACACCACCATTCGCCCATCTTTCTATACTTTTGAAAATGTTTCATCGTCTATAAATTTCTCCAAACTTTTATTTTAATATAAAAATGTATTTATTTGTGTAGTTTTAGTTTTACTTGCATCTTTCTTGTAACTGTTCGAAGGGAAATGACGTCATAAAATATTCCAAACATTTAAGTTTGGATTGAGCGATATTTTACCAGCAACAAAACATTATGTCTTTCATAAAGCGTTTTTTGTTAAAATAAAATATAGTTAGGTTGTTTTTGCCTTACATTTTTCAACAGAAACCCTTTCTTAAATCATTATTAACTTTGACTTATACTTGCATTAAATCTCTGACTGTACGTGCAGAAACACGTTTTGTTAGGGTTAGCACTCGATGAGGAAGATATGTATATTATAAGGATTTTCGTTTGTTTCTTTTTTAAAGTTCGACACAAAACTACACAATGAGCTAGATGTGCTCTGCCCATCATGGGTATCGAAACTCGGTTTCTAGTGTTTTAAGTCCGCAGATACCCCTCTGGGGCATTGGGGAGGTAATGAGGACTTATATGGAGTTCTGTTAATAGATGAAAGATAATCATTTATGGCTTGAGAATTATAACTTAAGTATAAATATTTTGGTTTGATAAAATGTGGACTTCAAAGAATAATTTGAATTCTAGAATTTGCAAGTAAATCAGCATTAGATCTGGTTAAATAGATACACGGGTAGATGTTTTTTCATACTTTTTACCAAAACAACCAAACCAGTTTTGACAAGTGTGACACCAAACATTAATTGTTTGGATTTAAGCACAAAGCTACATAATAGGCTATCTGTGCTCTGCCCACAACGGGTATCGAAACCCGGTTTTTAGCGGTGTGAGTCCGCAGACATTTCGCTGTGCCACTGGGGAGGGGCAGTAAATAATCTGTTTCTACAAAGAAATAAAAACGTTTTGCCCATTACATTATTTACGTGACAAATTTATCGCTATTATCCGTCACATCTATACATAATTATTACACATTATTACATGTTTTAATGGATAATGTTTAATGTAATGAATTCCTTTAAATATAATCAACATCTACAGAATTAACAATTATAACATGCTAGATTAACTTTGAATAATTTCGTTAAAACATTCAACCGATTATTTTGTAAGTATTAACCTTTAAACGGCGGCCATTATTAACTGATGCTGCTACATACAACATTCCCCATTCTCGCTGATTAAGGGTTAATCACGTAACTAACTACTATTTACTTAATACAGTATATTGTGTAATATTTATTTTTAAATATATACATATATATATATATATAATCTGAAGGGCGCGGGTTCGAATCCCCGTCGTACCAAAACATGCTTACCCTTTCAGCCGTGGGGGCGTCAAAATACGACGGTCAATCACACTATTCGTTGGTAAAAAAGTAGCCCAAGAATTGGCAGTGGGTGGTGATGACTAGCTGCTTTCCCTCTAGTCTTACGCTGCAAAATTAAGGACTGCTAGCGCAGATAGCTTGTGTAGCTTTTCGCGAAATTCAAAACAAACAAATCGACCATGTATGTTCTAGTTTATTTTATGTACTTGTTTTCCAGACACCAGACTTTAAACCAAGGAATTTTTCTTCATTAAACTTAAATACTGAATATGTTTCAAGTTCCTTTTTCTTATTTAAATAACATTAAATTGTGACTCCTGTCTAATATAATTATATTGTCAGCATAATGTAACAGAATAAGTCCTTTGATGATAGCTGTAACTAAATATTGACCTTAAGGAACGAACATTCGTTCTTAAATTATAAAGAAAAAGTTCTGTCGCTAGAATGAAAAACTTATTGGATCTCCTTGTCTTACATCTGTCTAAAAGCGAATACTTGAAGTTGAAACCAACCCATGATCTGCATAAATACTGATAATTTTTACATTGTTTCAACTGACTTTATAATACTCCAGCCAAAAACAAATTTTCTTAATATATATTTTTAAATAATTATTATTTATGTGATCAAAGGCTCTTTATATTTTGTAAATTTACAAAATATAAACGTTCGTTGTTTTGATTTGCGAGATTTGTTATATCACACATAGATACATCGATCTAGAACAGGCTGACTTCCACGAATCACTCGACCCATGACAGGTTCGATTCTGTTTGTGATGGGTTTAGCAAATACTTTATATTCATCACTTTAAAGTGACACCTGATGGTCAATGTTTTTAATTCTGTTAAATCTTTCTTTATTATCGCCTTTTTATTGCTACTTCTACAGCGTTCACCTGCCTTTAGAAATTTGTTAAAACTCTCTAGTTGAGAAATAACAGCCTCAGACCAAAATTTTTACTAACCACTCAACCGTTGTGTCTTCAATTCCTGGGGACTTTTACTAATGACTGGTAAGCGGAAATTATTTCTGTAAGCGTTAATGGAACATCTAGAGACCGTTTTACACGTTTTGGTAACCTCGGTAAACCTTCGAAGAAAGAGTGGTTACTTTTATTTACCGTGTCTTATTAATATAATGTCTTATAAAACTAAATAATCACATAATTTACTTCATTTAACTTCCGAGTTTATCTACCATTTTTATCCTTACACTGCTAAATTAGGGACGGCTATCGCAAATAGCCCTTGAGTAGCTTTGCGCGAAATTAAAAATAAACCAAACCAAACAACATACATTAGTATTAACAACGTTTCTTGGAGTTACAGATCCTGGTTTAATTTCAAACTGTTGATACTTAATACTCATGTCTGTTTCAGTTAGCTCCACCGCCCATGAATGGTCATAAAATCATACTTGAGACCACCAAGTATTCATGACCCAGAGATTCTATATTCTGGTGAAATACCTAAATTTTAATAGCCTCAAATACATCGTTTTCTAGAATTTTTTTCCTTGTAGTAGTTACTATGGCATGTTGTCTTCTAAGAGGATTTTCTTGAGAAAACTTGTTTTGTTTGTAAAGTTCAGTTTTGACGTGTTCTTGACTACTTTACTACTTAACCCTAAACCAGGGGGGTAAGACATTTAACTAAGTACTTAAAGTAACTTTGTGGATGCTAAACTTACGCCCCCCGCTAGTACAGTGGTAAGTTTATGGATTTACAACGCTAAAATCAGAGGCTCGATTCCCCCTCGGTGGGCTCAGTAGATAGCCCGATGTTGCTTTGCTATAAGAAAAACACAAATGTTAAATTTATATATGCAAGTTTTATATTGTTAAATAAATTAAAATAAAACAAAACTTACAGCCAGTTAGTATAAAAAAACCCCGCTGGGATAGCAGTAAGGCTTCGAATTTACAACGCTAAAATTAGAGGTTCGATTCCCATCGGTGGACACAGGATATAGCCTCGTGTGGCTTTCTATAAGTAATCACACACACACATCAGTTAGAATATTAATAAAGTAAAATACAACTTATAAACACATGTTGGTAAAAACTCACAACTGAATCAGTATCTGTAAGACCTCAAACAGAAAGATTTATAGATGTACAGATAGATAAATTTTATTTTATTTTCGATGTAAAGGTTATCTGTGCTAGCAGCCCCTAATTTTGAACTGATAGGTTATAGAGAAGGCAGTCAGTTAACATAACCAACCGCCAACTCTTGAGTTACTACAATAGTCGAATTGGGATTTCACCTAACTTTTATAACGTACCCTGACATTTTTGAGGTAATGTAACGTGAAATGTGGACGTTCTTATTCAAAGTACAGCACACTAACCATTAGCCACGCCTAACCAGAGAAAGCCAGATATTTATACATCTGTATATTTCAAATAAAAGAATCAACCAGAAAACAATCCCCCTGAAGAAACGCGCCAGAGAAAAGATCGAATAATACACTCGGCAACTCGGCGAAGGGAGTTTCTGAACAATATATTTCTAGCGTGGGTATGTTTCACGTTGACGTCAGAAACCAAAACAGTCTCTACGCCGCTAAAGTTAGAACCAAACTTACAACAGTTCCAACAGGCAAGAAACGTTCTCAGATAAGATCTCGAGCAACTTGTCTCCTACTGTGTTTGATACCTACTCAGACTACGTTAGGTGAAATGCTCACATAGTAGTAACGCAGCTTGTCGTACAGACTGGATCGCATCCTATTTATGGACAAACCTCAACCACACAATAAGCGACCAAATTAAAAATTTATTGTTTATAGAAGCTGATCGTAACCCCCTATATCATTATGATGCCACAACGTGTGCTTGACCAAAGTCAGTGCTGTCGAAACTCTCTGAATGATTTGGAAAGTTCCAACAGTTTACTCTTACCTCTACAGACCGGAAAATCAAGTAAATCTTCAACTTTTGATGACGAGAAACCTACTTGAAATAAAAATGTATCTCAGAACAGCTGGTATGGGTATTAACAGTTTGTTTGATAAGCAGAGAACAACTTTTCGATCTTCCTAAGTTATTTTCAGGTTAACAAAGACGTTGTTCTCTGCTTATTGATAAAAGTGTTAATACCTTTACCAGCCGTTCTGAAATACATAAACGATCTTCAACTGTCTATTTGCAGGTTAAGGAACAGTTATTAAACTGAGAACGAACTGTGTCCTTGTGTTAAATAAAACCTTCTGGCTGTAACCGTTTAAGTCATTCCAGTCCGTTGTATATTAGAACAATCTCATTTTTTCAAATGTATATACCGTGTTTACTCGCTTGTAAGACGGGGATTTTTCCTCGAGATTTCGGGCTCAAATTGGGGGGCCCGTCTTATAGGCGAGGTCTACAGACATAGAAAATAAATTTAGTTCACTCAGAACTGTGCAGATATTTCAGACAGTTAAAATAGGGAAGTGAGCTATCTTGTTATTATTAGATCTGTGATTGTGGAGAACACGGAGGAATGTGACCTCTACGATGATGGATTGTCCGAGGAGCAGTTTTATGAACTGTTTGGAGATAGCGACAACGAATAATTTGAAGGCTTTTGAATTTCATAACTTGCATACTGATTTGCTGTGTTCTATTAAAGTGCAGTTTGCGTAAACTCTTTTAATACTTTGAAGAAATGTGGTTTAAAAGTTAGCATAAACGTACTTTGATACTGAAATATGTTGTGATAAGTTTTGTGCGTTAGATTGTTCTTTGTTATGTGTTTTAAATATGAATATTTATCATACAGTAAATAAAATAGTTGATGAAATTCCATTAAACGCTTGAACACCGAGTTTGGATTTATTCATTTATTTTCACTTTTCTATCTCTTCTATTTTTCTTCTTCTAATCTGAAATCGAAATATCGTATACGAAACCCAAAATTAGGTTTCTATTAATTTCCATTTTTTTTCACTTTTCTCTCGTTACCTGCTTTCCTTCCTTCATCTTATAAACGAGTCTAAACAGAATATCGACAATCTCTCAGGTGAAGTTGGGACCCGTCTTATAAGCGAATCGTCTTATAAACGAATAAAAACGGTATGTGTTTGCTTACTGGTGGTTCGACATATACATATGTCTCATATATGTCATATTTTACTTCAGAGACACGTGTTTTGTATACATCATATTTTACCTCACAGAGACACGTGTTTTGTATACATCATATTTTACCTCACAGAGACACGTGTTTTGTATACATCATATTTTACCGTACAGAGACACGTGTTTTGTGTACGTCATATTTTACCGTACAGAGACACGTGTTTTGTATACATCATATTTTTCACAGAGACACGTGTTTTGTATACACACCGAGACACGTGTTTTGTATACATCATATTTTACCGTACAGAGACACGTGTTTTGTATACATCATATTTTACCTCACAGAGACACGTGTTTTGTATACATCATATTTTACCGTACACACGTGTTTTGTATACATCATATTTTTGTATACATCATATTTTACCTCACAGAGACACGTGTTTTGTATACATCATATTTTACCTCACAGAGACACGTGTTTTGTATACATCATATTTTCCCACACAGAGACACGTGTTTTGTATACATCATATTTTACCTCACAGAGACACGTGTTTTGTATACATCATATTTTACCGTACAGAGACACGTGTTTTGTGTACGTCATATTTTACCGTACAGAACCGTAAGTGGAATATTTGTCTTGTGTACTCGACTTATGTTAGCACGTTACGATTGTATTACCTGTCACTTTAATTATTTCCTTCCAATAGTTTAACGGTAAGTATGATTCGCTAAGCCTAAAGCTAACGGTACATACTACCCTGAATTTCAATATCCAACAGTTTACTTCAATAACTGCAAAAATAAAATATGTTTTATTCCACTAAGCGAAATTTTGATTTCTACTTAATACGTAAAATGCGTCCATAATATAACCAGTCACTCTCGTAAAGAAAACAAAATTAAATGTTCGAACTCCTAAAAACCTAGTTTTTTTATAAACAGAAAATGCATCTTAAACTTTAAGCTGCTTCAAGTTTATATTGATAGTCATTGATTCACACAATTATCAGCATTAAATTGACTAAAACTGCTATTAATATTGTAATTATTATAAAACTAATGATATAATTATGTACAAATTATAGCTTTACTTTACCACGAACAGAAAAACATATTGAGAGACTGAACTACATGATTATAAGTCAAGTTGTGCTTACAGTACGCGAATCATGGGTAATTTTATCATGTATTAAAGCTACAGTATTCAGGTGGTGATACGTGTGTCCTAACAACAGGTTTCTTACAATGTTATGTATTTCAAACTGAAGCTAATGTTAATATGCGTAAAAACAATAAATTTTCTTACAATGTTACGCGTTCCAACCCAATCAATGCTACATTAAGACCGAAATAAAAAAAAATGGTTTATATAAGTTTCGAAAAATCTTGAAAACAAACAAACAGCAGCTAAGTAGAAGAAAGTGTCGGTAAATTATGTTTTAGCAAAGTAATTTTATAACTTTACTGAAATATATAAATTCAAGGTTATTTTATAAGCCCGAGGATGCATTAAAAAGTCCGAATTTTCTAGAGATGTTATGCAATAAATATAGTTATTAAACCTAGTTCTCAAAGTGTTATTACATGCAGTTTAGTGCTATTCAAACTTCTAAAATGCTCCCCAATGGCACGGCGACATGTCTCCCAACTCACACCGCTACAAACCAGGTTTCGATACCTGTGGTGGGCAGAACACAGATAGCCCATTGTGTAGCTTTGTGCTTGATTTAATACAAACAAATAAAATGCTTCTGAAAAATGTTTTGATATTTTGCACGTCATTTTACGGTTCGCGATCTATAAATTGTGCCTTAAGGAAACTAATTGTATTCTTTGTCAAGTTCGGAATAGTAAATTCCATGATCGTGCAGTCAGCCAAGACCTCGACCCATAGAGACACGTAGAGAACGGAAGATAAAGACATGAGCAAGTTAAAGTGACGTTAACCCTGTGGTATCGAAGTTTGGGCCAACTACCCACGTAACGAATCTTCCTGTCAAGAAACTTATTACTAGCATGCTAAAAATATGGTAAACATAAGTCAGTATTCATCCTGTAAATAAGATAAAACAGCAAAACATAGTAATTGGTTTTAAACTACTTGTGAAGTCAGTAAATTAGAAATACAGTGATTAACAACTTTCAATTATTATACTAGTGAGAGCTTTTCTTTCCACAGCGCCCTCTATAAAAAGTGAATATAACCACCGTTATTTTTACAGCTGTCGTGTTTTTTAGAAATACAGTTACAGACAAACAAACAAATAAAATCCAATGATTTCTTATAATTTTTCACGTGCAAGATGACGAACAGTCCTCCCCCACGTGCGAGAATATATTCGTGCATAGAACTGCCTGTTCGATGATCGTCGTTAACGAAAAACGTTTGAATATAAACTATTTATCTCAGTACCAGAACAACTGTTTACCCAATACAGAAACCAGAACGCGAGACTCAGTAAAAATGTTAGAGCAGACGTAGGAGGAGGTTAGTAAAACACAGAAAGGCTTACGACATAGCTAGACAGGGGGTTAAACAGAGATTACACTGGCCCTTTTTCTGGCATAAGTCATAAGAAAGAACTTTGATATCTTGCCTGGCTGAGTCACAAGGGTCACGTCGGCAGAGCAGAGTTGGCGACCGTCTCTTGCGCAGACGCGCGTGCCGGACGTGCCCTGTGTGGTGTTTCAGCCCATGCAGGGGATCACGTGCAGCCGAATTTAGTTCCGCCACTACGCCAAAAACGGTAACTTATCTGTACGTGCTACCACATACTGTCTTCTATCACCTGCAAAATATAGACGACGACCCCTCTCACCCCCCACACACCTCCCCTAGCTTCTAGGCTTGGTTAGTGGAAATCCGATCCTCTGCACTCTGTCAAAGTCCCGTTTGCACGCGCACCCCCTCCCTCGTATTAAATGCCCCTTAACTACCGCGGTTGCTTTTGTTGTTGTTTTTTGTATGGGATGTTGTCCTTCCATGTTGAGATGATGACGTAATTGTCAGAAAAAGAAGGAAAGTATTTACAAGGGAAAATTTAGTGAACAAAATGTTAACCAGTCTAAATAATACAGCGAACGAATTCCCATTAAAATCTCGTAGCAGAACGGTGTTTTTCGACCGACGGATCTCTTTTAAATGTTTTAATTTGTTTCCATGTTGGCGTTTGTTGTTGTTAAGCGTGATGCTGAATAAGTTTATCTTTGAACCGCTAGGGGCATTATTGATACGTAAGATCTAATATTTTCGCGTGGTAAATAAAACAGTGGCACTCGTCAACTATGCAATATGTTAAATATTGCACTGTGAATTATCTTTGAAATAACCAAATATGTTTGGCTAAAGCTTTCGTATTATCTTAACTGTGTGACCAACAGTGAAGCACCTAGCTTAACTATCAGCACCAAGTTAACGATAAACGACTCGTTTTGAACTAGAGATACGTGTATGTGTTTGACTGATTTGAAGTGAAAACCCCACACAGAAACTAACAAACTGAGTGTTCAGTTGATTTCACGTCGAAGGCCCATAAAACCCTACAGATAGATCACTAACTCAAGGTTGGCTTCATGTGAAAAACCCATAAAACTCCACGGATAGAATATCCACACGTGGAAAATTTGATAACGTCTCATAGTTTGATTACGCAAATGAATACAATTTTATTAACAGTTATCAGTGGTGAAATATTTTGTTTGTTTTTAGATATCGCACACGTCTATTCGAGGACTGTCTGTGCAAGCCGTTTCTAATTTTGAAATGATAGACTAGAGGGAAGGCAACTAGTCAAACCCATACACCGCCAACTCTTGCACTACTCTTTACCCACAAATAGTGTGGTTGACTGTAATATATAACACCCTCATGACTGAAAGAGCGAGCCTCAAACTGCGTGTTGAGTGCCCTGACCTCCACTGGTAAAGTGCACTTGATGGTGTAAATATTGTCGAATTCGATTCTATTAGATGGCGTTTTTTTTTTAATACTTTTACCACGCAATTATTGCTTCTGTAACTGTCGAAATGTAATCTAGATAAATGTATAAAGAGGACGATTTTATCCTCTGTACAAATGACTGAAACACCAAATTTTCTACCGGTGGATAGAAAAAAAAAAGTTTTTCTGGTTTTTCTATTTACATAGCGCTAGAATGTATTGACCCACGTTTCT
This sequence comes from Tachypleus tridentatus, assembly GCF_004210375.1. Classification (NCBI taxonomy): domain Eukaryota; kingdom Metazoa; phylum Arthropoda; class Merostomata; order Xiphosura; family Limulidae; genus Tachypleus; species Tachypleus tridentatus. The sequence continues at coordinate 127,520,944 of NC_134834.1, read as the reverse complement.
GTTCCACATAGCTCACAGGATTTCTAAATGAAAAGAAAGTATTGTGGGTATATGATTTTGGCGCCAGAGTATAGGATTAGACTGAGTATATAATCTCTGTGACGCATACCTCCGACCTATCGCAGGCATTGTATTGATTAGTTTTGAAATAAACAGTTCATCGCGGCTGCAAAATTATTTGGTGTAGTTTTGTGTAGTAAAATTGATAATTCGTATATTATAAGATATATACAGTTTATAAAATGTATAAGTAGATAAATCTAGCAACATATAGCTTCACACACAGGAAAAAATAATGTGTTTTAAAACACTACATCCAAGTAACAACTGTAAACTTGAGCAAACTTAATCACAAATACAGACTTATGAAACAAACAATCACAATTTGACATGGTACTAAACTTATGAAACCAAGAATTATATGTTGATATAATACTAAACTTATGAAAATTAATATAAGAATAGCGATGAGGAACTTCTTTTAATTTCAGAAGTGAGTGAAATCACTCTCACTGAGTAGCTTTATTTAACATTTATTCCTGTTAAATGTGAATAGATTGTACTCCTATATTACAACAGTTTCAAGCTTGTTTGACGTAAGGAATGAGTTTTTCTATCATTCATGTAACTTTGTGTAAGTATTGTATGTCCGAAATATGTAAAAAAAAGAGCTATTTCTTAGCTGTAACTGAGGTGTTAGGCTTAACCACAGGTTTCTTTTCGGTTCTAAAGAATTAGGCTTAACCATAAGTTTCTCTTCAGTTATTTTTGTCATAAGACATTACTATTATACCTATTACATTTTTAAGCACTACATTGTTTATTTAGGTCCTTAGGGACGTTCACTAATTAGAAGAGTGTGTAGCAATAATAATAGTATTCCAACCATTCTATATTTGTCATATCCATTACTGACGACGTTTCGTTCAATTGAGAAGTGTTTCAGGTTGGTTTGTGTACAACACACACAGTAGTGGTTGGAATATTATTTAATTAAACCATTTATCACAACGACAACTCTTATGGCGTAAGCTCCTTTTATAAGCTACCGAAGAATAATTACAATTGTACTTCTCATGAAACAAAGATTTAAATTTAACAGCAAGTTTGCTTTAATTCTAATGGGTTAAACTACAAGTCTCTCTTTAACTTTCAATAAGGAATTAGTCCTAACCGCAAATTACTAAAGAATTAGTCCTTACCACAAGTTAGTAAGGAATTAGGCGTAACTGCTAGTTTCGCTTGAAGTCTCATTATGGAGTTAGCCTTAACCACAAGTTCCTCTTAACTAAAGAGTGTTAAACCATTAACTCCTGTCTTCCTTTCGCAGTTATTCACAAGAACTTACTGTTTGTAAAAGTGCTTATCGTATATTATAAACAAGAACTTTCGAAAACCATAAATGTTTATATTATCGATAGTATAATTTACTGTGGTTAACTAACTATATGTTTCTTGTATTATAGTGAAACACTAGGGTTAACTATATATTTCGTAAGCTATCAATTAAGCTAACTGTATATTTCTTGTATCATTGTATCAAAAATAAGTTAGGGTTAAGTATATGTTGGACATACTGTCAGTAAGATGATACGTTTTCATTGTATTTTTTTTATATACGATCAGTAGAGAAATAAGGCTAATCATCACATGTTTCTTCTACAAAGTTAGGATTAACTATTTTTATTATACTGTCGAAGTAAGAAGTTAGGGTTAGCTATATGCTTGTCATTTTGGTGAAAAGGTAACAAGAGAGAGAAAAGAATCATGTATCACAAATAAATAGATAATTCGACGTTACTATTCAATTATTTCTTATCTTTAAGCTGACATTAAAGCGTTATTATATTTAATAAGATTAACTCATTGTAACTGTCCGTGAAAGGGTTAGGTTGACTATGTACTAAGTATAAAAATCGATTAAACACTTTTGCTTCAAGACAAATAACATTTCCTGAGATATTTCATTTTAGGACGTACCTCCAGAGATTTCTATGGTTAGTTTGAGTGTGCTCTCCCTTCCGGTGGCTCAACGATAAGTCTGAGAGAGCTTATAACAGTAAAAAATTGGGTTGTACTCTAAGGGGATCAGTACAGATAGCCCATTCTGTAGTTTTGTGCGTGGTTATGGAGAAATAAATAAGGAAAAAGGAACAGTCATCCCCTTAATTTCTTTTGACCAATGTGGGTAAAAATAATAATATGCCTAGCATGGCCAGGTGGTTAAGCACACGAGTCGTAATCTGAGGGTCGTGGTTTCGAATCCCCGTCACATCAAACATGCTCGCCCTTTCAGCCAGAGGCATTATAATGTTACAATCAATCCCACTATTCGTTAGTAAAAGAGTAGTCCAAGAGTTGGCGGTGGGTGGTGATGAATAGCTGCCTTCCCTCTAGCCTTACATTACTAAATAAGGGATGGCTAGCGCAGATAGCCCTCGTGTAGCTTTGTGCGAAATTAAAAAAACAAATAAACAATAATGATAAAATTATGATAGCTTAAATAGGGTTAATTAGCATGACAGTAAATCAATGAATATAACATTTAAACCTGTGAGAAAATGTTAACGGACTTTTTCATGTTTTTCTTATATTTAATGTCACAAAAATAAAACGTTTAAATCTTGGATGGACTATTTTAAGGACTTTGTGTGGCTTTTGTGATTTTTGCGGACCCAGATAAAATTATCAAAACAAAACATTTAAGACCTGTCTACATTATGGACTTTTCCAGGCTTTTCTAATATTTGCAATCACAAAAATAAAAGTCTAAGGATAGAAGATTTAAACCTTTTGGACGACACTTACGGACTTTTTCTGTCCTTTTATGACACTGATATTTGAAGTCGTTAAAATACACTTTTGACCTTACTCGATAGAAAATGGTACAGTATAAACAAATATTCTGTTCTTAAGCAGTAGTTGGTAAGTAATGTTGGGCCCCTCGCATTTCCAGATAAACAAGGTATGTGCGATAACGCGCTTGTGACCCTCTACTTAGGACTGATAAAGCTACCCTACTGCGACGACTTGAACTTTGACATGTGAAGAAGATAAAGCCGTCCAGGCGAGAGGTTCAGCCTATTTGATGTGGTAGTGTCAGACGGACAGACGGAAAGCCACGTGGTAACATACAAGGACAGACCGTTCGTCGTTCAGATAGTTTTTTTTTAATACCAAGAGAATTGGAAGTTTTATTTTTATCCACGTGAATGTTGGCTTGAATCTATACTGTCTCAGCTCTTACTCTGAAGAGAATATATAAATTAATGCATCCTGAGCTAGTTATTCATAATACTATTTTATTTTTACACAGATGGTTTATGTTTGTTTGTTTTAAATTTCGCGCAACTCTACACGAAGGCTATATTCACTAGCAGTTCCTAATTTAGCAGTGTAACACCAGAGGGAGGGCAGCTAGTTGGTTTTATAATTCCACGTAAAGCTACACGAAGGCTATCTGCTCTAGCCATCCCTAATTTAGCAGTCTAAGACTAGAGGGAAGGCAGCTAGTCATCACCACCCACTGCCAACTCTTAAGCCACTCTTTTACCAACAAATACTGGAATTGATCGTAACATTATAACGTTTCTTCGTCTGAATGAGCGAGCATATTTGGTGTGACGGGATTCGAACCCACGACTCTAAGAATACGAATGGATCACCCTAACTACCTGGTCATTCCGGGTCACAACACAATTGTTACACCTTGTTTTTTTTATCAGATAGTACAAGGTGATGAATTAGAAAAAAAACGTAAAGCGATTCTTTATCCAGGGGAAGAATCACAAGAGACACACTGAGAAATCACAAAATGTATTTGAAAACGTTTCGACAGTACAGAGTATTTTAAAACCGTATTGGAAAGTGTACTCCTCTAGGTCATTGTGAAACTGATGATTAGGATGTTAGACGTGTTCTGTACAGGATATTCTAAGGATGAATGACCCCTATCCAGAACAACAGCTTCATAAAGAGAACACACTGTACACTTTCAGGGGTGATTTATTAAGTACCCTGTACTATCTCCAAACTGCACTGAATGTGCCTCTAGTGAAATTTAGTCCACCTGCGTCCTATGACAAACAGCTTTGGTACATATTCATTTGAAATACAGAGTTTTATCGTCTCTAATGTGGGGTTAGGCAGTGCGAGAAACAGGTAAAAACAAAAATGGGTATCTCCATATTTTTGACCGTCGGCATACTTGTACGAGAGACGTTACCGGAAATAGCACTGAAGACATGTTTGTTTGCTCTTTCTCGAGTCGCTTATTTTGTTTTGTTGTCTATAAATATATTCAACAGACCATTAGGCCCAAGACAAATGAATTTTGTTTTTCCTTTCAAGTTAAATAGATGGTAAGTAGCTGAGCGAGAGATGGTTTGTACTGTAGCGCCATCTAGTATCTACCTATTACAGTGTTACGGAAGTTTCTCATGTGCCAGCATTCATTTATGTATTGCATAATTTTGTTTGGAATTCATTATCAACTCCACTATTGATGTCTGATATATTATAAGTTCCACTAATGAAGTATGGTGTATTATATATAACATCCATTAATGAAGTATGGTGTGTTATATATAACATCCATTAATGAAGTATGGTGTGTTATATATAACATCCATTAATGAAGTATGGTGTGTTATATATAACATCCATTAATGAAGTATGGTGTATTATATATAACATCCATTAATGAAGTATGGTGTATTGTATATAGCATCCACTAATGAAGTATGGTGTATTATATATAACATCCATTAATGAAGTATGGTGTATTGTATATAGCATCCACTAATGAAGTATGGTGTATTATATATAACATCCACTAATGAAGTATGGTGTATTATATATAACATCCATTAATGAAATATGGTGTATTATATATAACATCCACTAAAGAAGTATGTTGTATTATATATAACATCCATTAATGAAGTATGGTGTATTATATATAACATCCACTAATGAAGTATGGTGTATTATATATAACATCCACTAATGAAGTATGGTGTATTATATATAACATCCACTAATGAAATATGTTGTATTATATATAACATCCATTAATGAAATATGTTGTATTATATATAACATCCATTAATGAAGTATGTTGTATTATATATAACATCCATTAATGAAATATGTTGTATTATATATAACATCCATTAATGAAGTATGTTGTATTATATATAACATCCACTAATGAAGTATGTTGTATTATATATAACATCCATTAATGAAGTATGTTGTATTATATATAACATCCATTAATGAAGTATGGTGTGTTATATATAACATCCATTAATGAAGTATGTTGTATTATATATAACATCCATTAATGAAATATGTTGTATTATATATAACATCCATTAATGAAGTATGGTGTATTATATATAACATCCATTAATGAAGTATGGTGTATTATATATAACATCCATTAATGAAGTATGGTGTATTATATATAACATCCACTAATAATGTATTATATATAACATCCATTAATGAAATATGTTGTATTATATATAACATCCATTAATGAAATATGTTGTATTATATATAACATCCATTAATGAAGTATGGTGTATTATATATAACATCCATTAATGAAGTATGGTGTATTATATATAACATCCATTAATGAAGTATGGTGTATTATATATAACATCCATTAATGAAGTATGGTGTATTATATATAACATCCATTAATGAAGTATGGTGTGTTATATATAACATCCATTAATGAAGTATGTTGTATTATATATAACATCCATTAATGAAATATGTTGTATTATATATAACATCCATTAATGAAGTATGTTGTATTATATATAACATCCATTAATGAAGTATGGTGTATTATATATAACATCCATTAATGAAGTATGGTGTATTATATATAACATCCATTAATGAAGTATGGTGTATTATATATAACATCCATTAATGAAGTATGGTGTATTATATATAACATCCATTAATGAAGTATGGTGTATTATATATAACATCCATTAATGAAATATGTTGTATTATATATAACATCCACTAATGAAGTATGGTGTATTATGTATAACATCCATTAATGAAGTATGGTGTATTATATATAACATCCATTAATGAAGTATGGTGTATTATATATAACATCCATTAATGAAGTATGGTGTATTATATATAACATCCATTAATGAAGTATGGTGTGTTATATATAACATCCATTAATGAAATATGTTGTATTATATATAACATCCACTAATGAAGTATGGTGTATTATATATAACATCCATTAATGAAGTATGTTGTATTATATATAACATCCACTAATGAAGTATGGTGTATTATATATAACATCCACTAATGAAATATGTTGTATTATATATAACATCCATTAATGAAATATGTTGTATTATATATAACATCCATTAATGAAGTATGTTGTATTATATATAACATCCATTAATGAAATATGTTGTATTATATATAACATCCACTAATGAAGTATGTTGTATTATATATAACATCCATTAATGAAGTATGTTGTATTATATATAACATCCACTAATGAAGTATGGTGTATTATATATAACATCCACTAATGAAGTATGTTGTATTATATATAACATCCATTAATGAAGTATGTTGTATTATATATAACATCCATTAATGAAATATGTTGTATTATATATAACATCCATTAATGAAGTATGGTGTATTATATATAACATCCATTAATGAAGTATGTTGTATTATATATAACATCCATTAATGAAATATGTTGTATTATATATAACATCCACTAATGAAGTATGGTGTATTATATATAACATCCACTAATGAAGTATGGTGTATTATATATAACATCCATTAATGAAATATGTTGTATTATATATAACATCCATTAATGAAGTATGGTGTATTATATATAACATCCACTAATGAAGTATTGTGTATTATATATAACATCCACTAATGAAGTATGGTGTATTATATATAACATCCATTAATGAAGTATGGTGTATTATATATAACATCCATTAATGAAATATGGTGTGTTATATATAACATCCATTAATGAAATATGGTGTATTATAAGCTCCACTGTTGATGTTTCAGAAAGTGTTTCTCGTCAAAATACCTTTTATATAAAAACCAGAATTAAAATATTCTCTCTTTACTAGTGTACTTATTGTCTACGTATTAGTTGTTTTCATAATACTAGATATTACTAATATAACATGACATATGTGCTGTGCACATCACGGGTATCAAAACCCAATTTTTAGCGTTATAATACATTCATATTATCGCAGAGTCACTGGTGGAGAGAAGGTAGGAATCTTATGATCGCTGACTGAATATTTGAGAGCACCACCTGTAGGCACTGCCAAAAATAACTAAGAGCTAAAACGTTGAGAAAGAAATATATAAAGCAAGTAAAGGTTTTTAATTTCGTATATAACTGAATTAAATTTTAGGTAGTTGAATTTCTACTAAATCGACTTATTATGTTCTTAGAACGTATACAAATTTTGATATATATATATATATATGTGTATTATGGGACGCTATAAATAATCTCAGATATATCGAGAAACAGAATAACCTTGACTCTTTTGTTAGTTGATCATAGAACTAAAATATTCGAATTTTTTGTTGTTATAAATTGCTAGAATGAAATGTCTGACGTCCAATATGACAAGGATGTACAATTTAGAAAACAGTATAGCGTCATGTAAGATCTCTATTATCATTTGTGTGATCGTATAAACTTGATGACGGTTCTGAGCCGGATTAAATTCAATACGTTTCAAAGTTATCAAAGATGGCAGCACGTACACAAACTATATATATACATACGCACATGTTTCTCGTTTTTAACCGTGTTTCCTACGCTTAAGCAACGGTTGATTTCTTTTTTTTTATATAGTTTATTTTCTGTTTCTTTGTGATGGTGTATTTCACTTCGGTAGATAATGTATTTTCAGTATTCTAGCAATGGCGTATTTTATTTTGGTACTTAATATACTTTTGTATACTTCAGCGACAGTATATTTATTTCATTTCAGTAGTTAATGTGTTTTAAATATGGTGTATTGTGAGGTTCATTGTCAGTTGTTTCTTCATGTTTTAAAGATTGGTGGTTGAATTTTGGTTCTCTGTACGATTCCTATACTTTAGTAATGATTTATTTAATTTTGATTGTCTTCTATTTGTTCTGAAGCGCAAATCTATATAATGGGCTATTTATGCTCTGCCCATCACGGGTATCCAAACGATAGTCTTGGCGCTGTAAGCCCGCATACTTATTTATTTAATGACTGATACATGAGTTTGTCAGTTAACCACGAGCCTCAGTGGCATCAGATGTGATGTATGGACCTCACTTACTGCAATATGAACCGTAGCTACTACTGACACCTACCGGTCTATTAAGTAACTAAAGCGGTCAACTGGGAGCTAGCGAGCTCTGCAATCAAGAACGCACGCTCGTGCCTCCCTCGTGATGCTTGTGACAGTGACCCCAGGCCGATGATACCTACTGTCAGCATCTACGGTGCTTTAAGATTCCATTAAACGAGCTACTTGAAATTGGCACTTTGGTAGAAAGAGATTCTCAAGTCACGCGCCACCTAAATATGCGTGCTTTAGGAAACTATTTATCTTTTTAATTTAGCACGCGCCCGTGCTGTAAATCGGATTTTCAACCGGCAAGAGGGCACACGTTGCAAGAGCGGACCCAAATAAATCGCCCGAGAGCTTTCCAAAAGGTCGCGGTCGCTTCTCCAAAGTGCATCCTACATTAAATGCGCACGTAAAAAGGCTTGTACCGTGTATCACGCGCTTCGTGGTCACTATTTAACCATCTAGGATGTTTATAAGTGATAATAACACCCGAAGCAAGGGCTGATTTCTTTGATTTACGAAAGAGGAACCTACTCGACCGCGAGAGCCGTTTACATACATTTTCACTGCGCTCCACAACTCATAAGTACACTGAACAGACACGTTGATAGCCTAGCAACCGGTACAACATTAATATATACATCTTGATTGCCATCACATCGTAATGACGTAAATGGATCTTCCTGAAAGACGTGACTTTAAATCCACATCTTGGTGGTTTAGCTTTGCAGTAATTGGATTCAACTACGTTGAAAATATTATATTCCGAATGTTGTGAGAATGATATGTTGTAAGTCGCTTTAAATTATATATAAAACCTATTTAGTTACTTTCTTCTATACTACTGAGTTCATTTTGGGAATTTACATACTAAAAAAATTCCTTCTTATTTAGTCCAATCATTTCGTGTCCGTACAATACAACTTTTGAATCAGGAACTTTCACCGAGTTATCTTTCTAACCTGAAGGTTTCCTCTGTGGCTAAATCCACGGATTTTAGAAGGCTAAAATCAGGGGTTTAATTTCCCTCGGTGGATAAGTAGATAGCGCAGCGGTGTTTGCTATAAAAATACGCACACACTTAAACCCAAAAAATACACCATGGAATTGGAAAAGTTAAACAAGAATTTTATTGCTTGAATTTTGTGCAAGAAGCACTGGGATATCTATGCTAGTCCGCTCTATTTTAGCAGTGTGGGACTAAAGGAAAGTAGTTACTACCTAACCAATAATCTTTTAGCCACAAATAGTGGGATTAATATTCATACTATAGCGGCCGACAGTGAAAGGGGAAAGGTTTTTGGTGCGAAGGGGATTGAACTTCGGGCCGTCAGATTAAGAGTCAAACTACAATAATTCCTAACTTTGTAGGGCCTGAAACTAGACGTAAAATGTACATATAGATATTACCAACAAATAGGGAATTATGGTCGACACCTTGCCCCTTCTTGTGTTAGTAGAAACTTTCTGTGTAGAGTGACGGCAATTATAATGTACTCGTAACTCGTGTAATATCTCGATTTAAACCCCTGACTAGGGTAATTAGAAACGACACAAGCAATGAGAGTCATAGAGAGGGAAGGAAGGGGCTCAGTTTAATTCCCTGTGTCAACAGCATATATGCAACACACATCATCACGTATTTCAATCGAAGTTGTTCTTTACCTTTCACA
>NC_134834.1:127463566-127510365 GCF_004210375.1 Tachypleus tridentatus | reverse complement strand
AAGAGTGATATAAAGAGGACGATAAAGAGAAAGACAGGTACAAAGAGGATAAAAAAGCAAGATCTAGTGCACAAAAATTATAAAATATAGGATATAAAGAGACAGATCAGAGCACAAAAATTACAAAGAGAGAATATAAAGAGGGTGATCATAGCAACAAAAAATTCATAAAGAGAATATATAAAGAGGGTGGTCAGAGAACGAAAAACATATAAAGAGAATATAAAGAGAGGTGATTAGAGTAGAAAAATTATAAAGAGTAGTGTAAAGGGTGATCACAGCACAAAAATCATAAAGTGGATATAAAGAGAAAGATCAGAGCACAAAAATCATACAGAGGATGAAAAGGTGGATCAGAGAACAAAAAAATTATAAAGAATGTGAAAAGGGTGATCAGAGTACAAAAAATTATAAAGAGTGTGTGGTAAGAGTGATCAAGGCACAATAATTATAAAAGAGGATATAAAGAGTGATCAGAGTACAAAAAATTATAAAGAGGATGAAAAGGATAATTAGAGAACAAAAATTATAAAGAAGGTGAAAAGAGGTGATCAGAGTAGAAAATTATAAAGAGAGAATAAAAGGATGGTCAGAGTACAAAAAATTTTAAAGAGGATATAAAGAAAGTGGTTAGAGAACGAAAAGCTAAAACAGGATATAAAGTAAGTGATAAGAGTAACAAAAAATCCAAAATAAGATGAAAAGGGTGATCAGAGAACAAAAAATTATAAAGAGGATGAAAAAAATGATCACAGCACAAAAATTATAAAGAGGATATAAAGAGGGTGAACAGAGTACAAAAAATTATAAAGAGAATATAAAGAGGACTGATCAGAGTACAAAAATTATAAAGAGGATAAAGAGAGATGATCAGAGTCACACATCATAAAAAAAGAATGATCATTAGTACAAAAAATTAAAAAAGAGGATAAAATAAGGGTGATCAGAGTACAAAAATTATAAAGAAGGTATAAAGAGATGATCGGAGTACAAAAATTATAAACAGGATATAAAGAGAAAGTGATCAGAGTACAAAAATTATAAGGAGGATATAAAGAGGGTAATCAGATCAAAAAATTATAAAGAGGATATAAAGAGGGTGATCAGAGTACAAACATTACGAAGAGGGTGAAAAGGATGATCAGAGTACAAAAATTATAAACAGGATATAAAGTGGGTGATCAGAGTACAAAAATTATAAAGACGATATATAAAGAGAGGGTAATTACAGCACAAAAAAATTATAAAAAGAGTATGAAAAGGGTTATCAGAGCACAAAAATTATAAAGAGGATGAGAAGGGTTATCAGAGCACAAAAATTATAAAGAGGATATAAGAGGATGATAAGAGTAAGAAAAATTAAAGAGGATGAAATAAGTGATCAGAGTAAAAAAAAAATTATAAAGAGGGTGATAAGAGTTACAAAAAATTATATAAAGGATGTAAAAAGGGTGATCAGAGTACAAAAATTATAAATACCATATAAAAAAGGGTGATCAGAGTAAAAAATTATAAAGAGGATGAAGAGGGTGATCAAACACACAATTTATAAAGAGCATATAAAGACAAAGTGATCAGAGTACACTATAAAGGAGGTTATCAGTGTACAAAAAAATTATAAATAAAAATAAAGAGGGTGATCCGAGTTACAAAATTATAAAAGAATATAAAGAGGGTGATCAGAGCACAAAAAATTATAAAAAGAGGATTAAAAGGGTGATCAGAGTACAAAAATTATAAAGAGGATATAAAGAGGGCGATCAGAGTAAAAAAAATTAAAAGAGGATAGAAAAGGGTGATCAGAGTACAAAAATTATAAAAAGGATATAAAAGAGGGTGATCAGAGCACAAAAAATTATAAAGAAGATATAAAGAGGGTGACTAGGGTAAAAAAATTAAAAAGAGGATGAAAAGGGAGATCATAGTACAAAAATTATAAAAAAAATATAAAGAGGGTGATCAGAGAACGAAAATTATGAAAAGGATATAAAGAGGGTAACTAAGGTACAAAAATTCATAAAAAGGATGAAGAGGTAGATCAGAGCACAAAAAATTATAAAGAGGATATAAAGAGGGTGATCAAAGTAGAAAAATTATAAAAAGAACCATATAAAGAGAGGTGGTCAGAGCACAAAAATTATAAAGAGAATATAAAGAGGGTGAACAGAGTACAAAAATTATAAAAATGATATAAAGAGGGTAATTAGAGTACAAAAATTATAAAGAAGATGAAAAGAGTGATCAGAGTACAAAAATTATAAAGAGGATATAAAGAGGGTGATCAGAGTACATAAATTATAAAAGAAATTGATCAGGTTAAAAAAACTATAAAGAGGATGAAAAGAAGTGATCAGAGTGTAAAAATTATAAAGAGAATATAAAGAGGGTGATCAGAGAACAAAAATTATAAAGAGGATATAAAGAGGGTGATCAGAGTAAGAAAATTATAAAATGATATAAAGAGTGATTAGAGTACAAAATTATAAAAGAGAATATAAAAAGAGGGTGATCAGAGAACGAAAATTATAAAGAGAATATAAAGAGGGTGACCAGAGAACGAATATTATAAAGAGGTATAAAGAGGGTAATTAGAGTAGAAAAATTATAAAAGAGGATGAAAAGGGTGATCAGAGTACAAAAAATTATAAAGAGGATTAAGAAAAAGTAATCAGAGTACAAAAAATTATAAAGAGAGTGATCAGAGTAAGAAAATTATATAAAGAGGATGTAAAAGGTGATCAGAGTACAAAAAAATTAAAAAAATATATAAAGTGGGTGGTCCGAGTACAAAATTATAAATTATAAAGCGATGTGAAAAGGGTTATCAGTGTACAAAATTTATAAAAGAGCATATAAAGAGGGTGATCAAAGTACAAAAATTATAAAGAAGTTGATTAGAGTACAAAAACTATCAAGAGGATGAAAAAAGTGATCAGAGTACAAAAATTATAAAAATGATATAAAGAAAGTAATTAGAGTACAAAAATTATAAAGAGGATGAAAAAGGTGATCAGTGTACAAAAATTATAAAAATGATATAAAGAGGGTGATTAGACTACAAAAATTATAAAGAGGGTGAAAATAGTAATCAAAGTACAAAAATTATAAAGAGGGTATAGAGAGGGTGATCAGAGAACGAAAATTATGAATAGGATATAAAGATGGTGATTGGAGAACAAAAAATTATAAAGAGGGTGAAGAAGAGGATATCAGAACACAAAAAATTATAAATAGGATAGAAAAAGGGTGATCAGAGTACAAAATATTATAAAGAGAGTGACAAGGATGATCAGAGTACAAAAATTATAAAGACGGTGAAAAGAGTGATCAGAGTACAAAAATTATAAAGAGGATAAAGAGGGTGATCAGAGAACAAAAATTATAAAAAGGATATAAAGAGGGTGATCAGAGTACCAAAATTATAAAGAGAATATTAAGAGGGTGATAAGAGAACGAAAATTATGAAAAGGATATAAAGAGGGCGACCAGAGTACAAAAATTATAAAAGATATGAAGAGGTAGATCAGAGTACAAAAATTATAAAGAGGATATAAAGAGAGTGATCAGAGTAGAAAATTATAAAAAGGATATAAAGAGGGTGGTCAGAGTACAAAAAATTATAAAGAGAATATAAAGAGGGTGAACAGAGTACAAAAAAATTATAAAATGATATAAAGAGGGAAATAGAGTAGAAAAATTATAAAGAGGATGAAAGGGTGATCAGAGTACAAAAAATTATAAAGAGGATATAAAGAGGGTGATCAGAGTACATAAATTTTAAAAATGATATAAAGAGGGTGATTAGAGTAAAAAAATTTTAAAGAGAATATAAAGAGGGTGATCAGAGAACGAAAATTATAAAGAGAATATAAAGAGGGTGATCAGAGAACGAAAATTATAAAGAGGTATAAAGAGGGTAATTAGAGCACAAAAAATTATAAAGAGGTAAAAGGTTGATCAGAGTACAAAAAATTATGAAGAGGATATAAAGAGTGTGATCAGAATACAAAATTTATAAAGAGGACATAAAACAGGGTGATCAGAGTAGAAAATTATAAAAAGAAGTTGATCAGAGTACAAAAAATTATAAAGAAGGTGAAAAGGTTGATCAGAGAACAAAATTATAAAGAGTATATAAAGAAGGTGATTAGAGTAGAAAATTATAAAGAAGATGAAAAGGGTGATAAGAGCACAAAAATTGATAAAGAGGATATAAAAGGGTGATCAGAGTACAAAAAATTATAAAGAGAATATAAAGAGGGTAATTAGAGTACAAAATTATAAAGAAGAATAAAAAGGGTGATCAGAGTATAAAAAATTATAAAGAGAATATAAAGAGGGTAATTAAAGCAACAAAAATTATAAAGAGAATATAAAGAGGGTAATTAGAGTACAAAAATTATAAAAAGGATAAGAAAGGTGATCAGAGTACAAAAATTATAAAGAGGATATAAAAAGGGAGGTCAGAGTACAAAAATTATTAAGAGGATATAAAGAGGGTGGTCAGAGTACAAAAATTATAAAGAGAATAAAAGAGGTTAATTAGAGTACAAAAAATAATAAGATAATAAAAAGGTTGATCAGAGTATAAAAATTATGAAGAGGGTATAAAAAGTGTGATCAGAGTACAAAATTTATAAAGATGACATAAAGAGGGTGATCAGAGTAGAAAATTTATAAAGAAGATGAAAAGGGTGATAAGAGTACAAAAATTGATAAAGAGGATATAAAAAGGGTGATCAGAGTACAAAAATTATAAAGAGAATATAAAGAGGGTAATTAGAGTACAAAAATTATAAAGAGGATGAAAAGGGTGATCAGAGTACAAAAATTATAAAGAAGGTGAAAAGGTTGATCAGAGAACAAAAATTACAAAGAGTATATAAAGAAGGTGATTAGAGTAGAAAATTTATAAAGACGATGAAAAGGGTGATAAGAGTACAAAAATTGATAAAGAGGATATAAAAAAGGGTAATTAGAGTACAAAAATTTATAAAGAGGACATAAAGAGGGTGATCAGAGTAGAAAAAATTATAAAGAAGTTGATCAGAGTACAAAAATTATAAAGAGGATGAAAAGGGTGATCAGAGTACAAAAATTATAAAGACCATATAAAGAGGGTGGTCAGAGTACAAAAATTATAAAGAGAATATAAAGAGGGTAATTAGAGTACAAAAATTATAAAAAGGATAAAAAAGGTGATCAGAGTACAAAAATTATAAAGAGGATATAAAGAGTGTGATCAGAGTACAAAAATTATAAAGAGAATATAAAGAAGGTGATTAGAGTAGAAAATTTATAAAGAAGATGAAAAGGGTGATAAGAGTACAAAAATTGATAAAGAGGATATAAAAAGGGTGATCAGAGTACAAAAATTATAAAGAGAATATAAAGAGGGTAATTAGAGTACAAAAATTATAAAGAGAATATAAAGAGGGTAATTAGAGTACAAAATTTATAAAGTGGATGAAAAGAAAGGATCAGAGTACAAAAATATAAAGACCATATAAAGAGGGTGGTCAAAGTACAAAAAAATTATAAAGAAGGTGATTAGAGTACAAAACTATCAAGAGGATGAAAAAAGTGATCAGAGGACAAAAATTATAAAAATGATATAAAGAGGGTAATTAGAGTACAAAAATTATAAAGAGGGTGAAAATAGTAATCAAAGTACAAAAATTATAAAGAGGGTATAGAGAGGGTGATCAGAGAACGAAAATTATGAATAGGATATAAAGATGGTGATTGGAGAACAAAAATTATAAAGAGGGTGAAGAGGATATCAGAACACAAAAAATTATAAATAGGATAAAAAAAGGGTGATCAGAGTACACACATTACAAAGAGAGTGACAAGGATGATCAGAGTACAAAAATTATAAAGACGGTGAAAAGAGTGATCAGAGTAGAAAAATTATAAAGAGAATATTAAGAGGGTGATAAGAGAACGAAAATTATGAAAAGGATATAAAGAGGGCGACTAGAGTACAAAAATTATAAAAAGGATGAAGAGGTAGATCAGAGTACAAAAATTATAAAGAGGATATAAAGAGAGTGATCAGAGTAGAAAAATTATAAAGACCATATAAAGAGGGTGGTCAGAGTACAAAAATTATATAGAGAATATAAAGAGGGTGAACAGAGTACAAAAATTATAAAAATGATATAAAGAGGGTGATTAGAGTAAAAAAATTTTAAAGAGGATGAAGAGGGTGATCATAGTACAAAAATTTGAAACATGGTATAAAGAGGGTGATCAGAGAACAAAAATTATAAAGAAATTGATCAGAGTAAAAAAACTATAAAGAGGATGAAAAGGGTGATCAGAGTGTAAAATTATAAAGAGAATATAAAGAGGGTGATCAGAGTAAGAAAATTATAAAATGATATAAAGGGTGATTAGAGCACAAAAATTATAAAGAGAATATAAAGAGGGTGATCAGAGAACGAAAAATTATAAAGAGAATATAAAGAGGGTGATCAGAGCATACATAAATTATAAAAAAATGATATAAAGAGGGTGATTAGAGTAAAAAATTTTAAAAGAGGATGAAGAGGGTGATCATAGTACAAAAATTTGAAACATGGTATAAAGAGGGTGATCAGAGAACAAAAATTATAAAGAAATTGATCAGAGTAAAAAAACTATAAAGAGGATGAAAAGGGTGATCAGAGTGTAAAAATTATAAAGAGAATATAAAGAGGGTGATCAGAGTAAGAAAATTATAAAATGATATAAAGGGGTGATTAGAGTACAAAATTATAAAGAGAATATAAAGAGGGTGATCAGAGAACGAAAATTATAAAGAGAATATAAAGAGGGTGATCAGAGAACGAAAATTATAAAGAGGTATAAAGAGGGTAATTAGGGTACAAAAATTATAAAGTGGGTAAAAAGGTTGATCAGAGTACAAAAATTATGAAGAGGATATAAAGAGTGTGATCAGAGTACAAAATTTATAAAGAGGACATAAACAGGGTGATCAGAGTAGAAAAATTATAAAGAAGTTGATCAGAGTACAAAAAATTATAAAGAAGGTGAAAGGTTGAACAGAGAACAAAAATTACAAAGAGTATATAAAGAAGGTGATTAGAGTAGAAAATTTATAAAGAAGATGAAAAGGGTGATAAGAGTAGAAAAATTTGATAAAGAGGATATAAAAAGGGTGATCAGAGTACAAAATTATAAAGAGAATATAAAGAGGGTAATTAGAGTACAAAAATTATAAAGAGAATATAAAAAGGGTGATCAGAGTACAAAAATTATAAAGAGAATATAAAGAGGGTAATTAGAGTACAAAAATTATAAAGAGAATATAAAGAGGGTAATTAGAGTACAAAATTTATAAAGAGAATATAAAGAGGGTAATTAGAGTACAAAATTATAAAAGGATAAAAAGGTGATCAGAGTACAAAAATTATAAAGAGGACATAAAAAAGGAGGTCAGAGTACAAAAATTAAGAGGATATAAAGAGGGTGGTCAGAGTACAAAAATTATAAAGAGAATATAAAGAGGTTAATTAGAGTACAAAAATTATAAATTGGATAAAAAGGTTGATCAGAGTACAAAAATTATGAAGAGGGTATAAAGAGTGTGATCAGAGTACAAAATTTATAAAGAGGACATAAAGAGGGTGATCAGAGTAGAAAAATTATAAAGAAGTTGATCAGAGTACAAAAATTATAAAGAAGGTGAAAAGATTGATCAGAGAACAAAAATTACAAAGAGTATATAAGGAAGGTGATTAGAGTAGAAAATTTATAAAGAAGATGAAAAGGGTGATAAGAGTACAAAAATTGATAAAGAGGATATAAAAAGGGTGATCAGAGTACAAAAATTATAAAGAGAATATAAAGAGGGTAATTAGAGTACAAAAATTATAAAGAGAATATAAAAAGGGTGATCAGAGTACAAAAATTATAAAGAGAATATAAAGAGGGTGAATTAGAGCACAAAAAATTATAAAGAGAATATAAAGAGGGTAATTAGAGTACAAAATTTATAAAGAAAATATAAAGAGGGTAATTAGAGTACAAAAATTATAAAAAGGATAAAAAAGGTGATCAGAGAACAAAAATTACAAAGAGTATATAAAGAAGGTGATTAGAGTAGAAAATTTATAAAGACGATGAAAAGGGTGATAAGAGTACAAAAATTGATAAAGAGGATATAAAAAGGGTAATTAGAGTACAAAATTTATAAAGAGGACATAAAGAGGGTGATCAGAGTAGAAAAATTATAAAGAAGTTGATCAGAGTACAAAAATTATAAAGAGGATGAAAAGGGTAATCAGAGTACAAAAATTATAAAGACCATATAAAGAGGGTGGTCAGAGTACAAAAATTATAAAGAGAATATAAAGAGGGTAATTAGAGTACAAAAATTATCAAAAGGATAAAAAAGGTGATCAGAGTACAAAAATTATAAAGAGGATATAAAGAGTGTGATCAGAGTACAAAAATTATAAAGAGAATATAAAGAAGGTGATTAGAGTAGAAAATTTATAAAGAAGATGAAAATGGTGATAAGAGTACAAAAATTGATAAAGAGGATATAAAAACGGTGATCAGAGTACAAAAATTATAAAGAGAATATAAAGAGGGTAATTAGAGTACAAAAATTATAAAGAGAATATAAAGAGGGTAATTAGAGTACAAAATTTATAAAGAGGATGAAAAGGGTGATCAGAGTACAAAAATTATAAAGACCATATAAAGAGGGTAGTCAAAGTACAAAAATTATAAAGAAGTTGATTAGAGTACAAAAACTATCAAGAGGATGAAAAAAGTGATCAGAGTACAAAAATTATAAAAATGATATAAAGAGGGTAATTAGAGTACAAAAATTATAAAAATGATATAAAGAAAGTAATTAGACTACAAAAATTATAAAGAGGGTGAAAATAGTAATCAAAGTACAAAAATTATAAAGAGGATAAAGAGGGTGATCAGAGAACAAAAATTATAAAAAAGATATAAAGAGGGTGATCAGAGTACCCAAATTATAAAGAGAATATTAAGAGGGTGATAAGAGAACGAAAATTATGAAAAGGATATAAAGAGGGCGACTAGAGTACAAAAATTATAAAAAGGATGAAGAGGTAGATCAGAGTACAAAAATTATAAAGAGGATATAAAGAGAGTGATCAGAGTAGAAAAATTATAAAGACCATATAAAGAGGGTGGTCAGAGTACAAAAATTATAAAGAGAATATAAAGAGGGTGAACAGAGTACAAAAATTATAAAAATGATATAAAGAGGGTAATTAGAGTACAAAAATTACAAAGAGGATGAAAAGGGTGATCAGAGTACAAAAATTATAAAGAGAATATAAAGAGGGTGATAAGAGTACAACAATTATAAAGAGGATATAAAGAAGGTGATCAGAGTACACACATTATAAAGAGGGTGAAAAGAGTACAACAATTATAAAGAGGTTGATCAGAGTACAAAAATTATATAAAGGATGTAAAGGGTGATCAGAGTACAAAAATTATAAATACCATATAAAAAGGGTGGTCAGAGTAAAAGAATTATAAAGAGGGTGAAAAGGGTGATCAGAGTAAAAAAATTATAAAGAGGATGAAGAGGGTGATCAGAATACACAATTTATAAAGAGCATATAAAGACAGTGATCAGAGTACACACATTATAAAAAGGGTGATAAGTGTACTAAAATTATGAATAAAATATAAAGAGGGTGATCAGAGTACAAAAATTATAAAGAGTGTGAAAAGGGTGATCACAGTACAAAAATTATAAAGGCGATATAAAGAGAGTGATCAGAGTACAAAAATATAAGGAAGATGAAAAGGGTGATCAGAGTACAAAAATTATAAAGAGGAAAAAAGAAAGTGGTCAGAGTACAAAAATTTTAAAGAGGATATAAAGAAAGTGGTTAGAGAACGAAAAGTATAAAGAGGATATAAAGAGGGTGATTAGAGTACAAAAATTATAAATAAGATGAAAAGGGTAATCAGAGTACAAAAATTATAAAAATAATATGAAGTGGGTGATCAGACTACGAAAATTATGAAAAGGTTATAAAGAGTGTGATTAGAGAACAAAAATTATAAGGAGGGTGAAGAGGGTGATCAGAGTACAAAAATTATAAAAAGGATATAAAGAGGGTGATCAGAGTAAGAAAATTATAAAGAGGATTAAAAGGGTTATCAGAGTACAAAATTGATAAAGAATATATAAAGATAGTGATCAGAGTACACACTTATAAAAAGGGTGACCAGTGTACAAAAATTATAAAAAGGATATAAAGAGGGTGATCAGTGTACAAAAATTATAAAGAAAATATAAAGAGGGTGATCAGAGAACAAAAATTATAAAGAGAATATAAAGAGGGTGATCAGAGTACAAAAATTATAAAAAGGATGAAAAGGGTGATCAGGGTACAAAAATTATAAAGAGGATTAAGAGGGTGATCAGAGTACAAAAATTATAAAGAGGATATAAAGAGGGTGATCAGAGTACAAAAATTATAAAGAGGAATAAAGAGAGTGGACTGGGTACAAAAATTATAAAGAGGATATAAAGAGGGTGGTCAGAGAACGAAAAATATAAAGAGGATATAAAGAGGGTGATTAGAGTACAAAAATAATAAAGAGTGTGAAAAGGGTGATCACAGTACAAAAATTATAAAGAGGATATAAAGAGAGTGATCAGAGTACAAAAATTATAAAGAGAATATAAAGAGGGTGATCAGAGTACAAAAATTATAAAGAGGAATAAAGAGGGTGGTCTGAGTACAAAAATTATAAAGAGTGTGAAAAGGATGATCAGAAAACAACAATTATAAAGAGGATATAAAAAGGGTGATCAGAGTACAAAAATTATAAAGAGGATGAAAAGGGTGATCAGAGTACAAAAACTATAAAGAGGATGAAAAGAATGATCAGAGTACAAAAATTATAAAGAGGATATAAAGAGGGTGAACAGAGAACAAAAATTATAAAGAGAATATAAAGAGGGTGATCAGAGTACAAAAATTGTAAAGAGGATATAAAGAGGGTGATCAGAGAACGCACATTATAAAAAGAGTGATCATTGTACAAAAAGTATAAAGAGGATAAAAAGACGGTGATCAGTGTACAAAAATTATAAAGAGGATAAAGAGAGGGTGATCAGAGTACACACATTATAAAAAGGGTGATCAGTGTACAAAAATTATAAAGAAAATAAAATAAGGGTGATCAGAGTACACACATTATAAAGAAGGTAAAGAGGATGATCGGAGTACAAAAATTATAAACAGGATATAAAGAAAGTGATCAGAGTACAAAAATTATAAAGAGGATATAAAGAGGGTGATCAGAGTACACACATTACGAAGAGGGTGAAAAGGATGATCAGAGTACAAAAATTATAAACAGGATATAAAGTGGGTGATCAGAGTACAAAAACTATAAAGACGATATGAAGAGGATGGACAGAGTACAAAAATTATAAAGACGATATAAAGAGGTGATTACAGTACAAAAATTATAAAGAGTATGAAAAGGGTTATCAGAGTACAAAAATTATAAAGAGGATGAGAAGGGTTATCAGAGTACAAAAATTATAAAGAGGATATAAGGAGGGTGATAAGAGTACAAAAATTATATGAAGGATGTAAAGGGTGATCAGAGTACAAAAATTATAAATACCATATAAAAAGGGTGATCAGAGTAAAAAAATTATAAAGAGGATGAAGAGGGTGATCAAATACACAATTTATAAAGAGCATATAAATACAGTGAGCAGAGTACACACATTATAAAAAGAGTGATCAGTGTACAAAAATTATAAATAAAATATAAAGAGGGTGATCAGAGTACAAAAATTATAAAGAGAATATAAAGAGGGTGATCAGAGTACAAAAATTATAAAGAGGATTAAGAGGGTGATCAGAGTACAAAAATTATAAAGAGGATATAAAGAGGGCGATAAGAGTAAGAAAATTATAAAGAGGATGAAAAGGGTGATCAGAGTACAAAAATTATAAAAAGGATATAAAGAGGGTGATCAGAGTACAAAAATTATAAAGAGGATATAAATAGGGTGACTAGGGTACAAAAATTATAAAGAGGATGAAGAGGGTGATCGGAGTACAAAATTATAAAGAGGATATAAAGAGGATGATCAGAGAAAGAAAATTATAAAGAGGATAAAAAGGGTGATCAGTGTACAAAAATTATAAAGAGGATATAAAGAGAGTGATCAGAGTACAAAAATTATAAAGAGAATATAAAGAGGGTGATCATAGTACAAAAATTATAAAGAGGATATAAAGAGGGTGGTCAGAGAACGAAAAATATAAAGAGGATATAAAGAGGGTGGTCAGAGAACGAAAAATATAAAGAGAATATAAAGAGGGTGATTAGAGTAGAAAAATTATAAAGAGTGTGAAAAGGGTGATCACAGTACAAAAATTATAAAGTGGATATAAAGAGAGTGATCAGAGTACAAAAATTATACAGAGGATGAAAAGGGTGATCAGAGAACAAAAATTATAAAGAATGTGAAAAGGGTGATCAGAGTACAAAAATTATAAAGAGTGTGAAAAAGGTGATCACAGTACAATAATTATAAAGAGGATATAAAAAGAGTGATCAGAGTACAAAAATTATAAAGAGGATGAAAAGGATAATTAGAGAACAAAAATTATAAAGAAGGTGAAAAGGGTGATCAGAGTAGAAAAATTATAAAGAGGAATAAAGAGGATGGTCAGAGTACAAAAATTTTAAAGAGGATATAAAGAAAGTGGTTAGAGAACGAAAAGTATAAACAGGATATAAAGTGGGTGATAAGAGTACAAAAATTTTAAATAAGATGAAAAGGGTGATCAGAGTACAAAAATTATAAAGAGGATGAAAAGGGTGATCACAGTACAAAAATTATAAAGAGGATATAAAGAGGGTGAACAGAGTACAAAAATTATAAAGAGAATATAAAGAGGGTGATCAGAGTACAAAAATTATAAAGAGGATAAAGAGAGGGTGATCAGAGTACACACATTATAAAAAGGGCGATCATTGTACAAAAATTAAAAAGAGGATAAAATAAGGGTGATCAGAGTACACACATTATAAAGAAGGTAAAGAGGATGATCGGAGTACAAAAATTATAAACAGGATATAAAGAAAGTGATCAGAGTACAAAAATTATAAGGAGGATATAAAGAGGGTAATCAGATTAAAAAAATTATAAAGAGGATATAAAGAGGGTGATCAGAGTACACACATTACGAAGAGGGTGAAAAGGATGATCAGAGTACAAAAATTATAAACAGGATATAAAGTGGGTGATCAGAGTACAAAAATTATAAAGACGATATAAAGAGGGTGATTACAGTACAAAAATTATAAAGAGTATGAAAAGGGTTATCAGAGTACAAAAATTATAAAGAGGATGAGAAGGGTTATCAGAGTACAAAAATTATAAAGAGGATATAAAGAGGGTGATAAGAGTAAGAAAATTATAAAGAGGATGAAATAAGTGATCAGAGTAAAAAAATTATAAAGAGGGTGATAAGAGTACAAAAATTATATAAAGGATGTAAAGGGTGATCAGAGTACAAAAATTATAAATACCATATAAAAAGGGTGATCAGAGTAAAAAAATTATAAAGAGGATGAAGAGGGTGATCAAATACACAATTTATAAAGAGCATATAAAGACAGTGATCAGAGTACACACATTATAAAAAGGGTTATCAGTGTACAAAAATTATAAATAAAATATAAAGAGGGTGATCCGAGTACAAAAATTATAAAAAGAATATAAAGAGGGTGATCAGAGTACAAAAATTATAAAGAGGATTAAAAGGGTGATCAGAGTACAAAAATTATAAAGAGGATATAAAGAGGGCGATCAGAGTAAGAAAATTAAAAAGAGGATGAAAAGGGTGATCAGAGTACAAAAATTATAAAAAGGATATAAAGAGGGTGATCAGAGTACAAAAATTATAAAGAAGATATAAAGAGGGTGACTAGGGTAAAAAAATTAAAAAGAGGATGAAAAGGGAGATCATAGTACAAAAATTATAAAAAAAATATAAAGAGGGTGATCAGAGAACGAAAATTATGAAAAGGATATAAAGAGGGTAACTAAGGTACAAAAATTATAAAAAGGATGAAGAGGTAGATCAGAGTACAAAAATTATAAAGAGGATATAAAGAGGGTGATCAAAGTAGAAAAATTATAAAGACCATATAAAGAGGGTGGTCAGAGTACAAAAATTATAAAGAGAATATAAAGAGGGTGAACAGAGTACAAAAATTATAAAAATGATATAAAGAGGGTAATTAGAGTACAAAAATTATAAAGAAGATGAAAAGAGTGATCAGAGTACAAAAATTATAAAGAGGATATAAAGAGGGTGATCAGAGTACATAAATTATAAAGAAATTGATCAGTTTAAAAAAACTATAAAGAGGATGAAAAGGGTGATCAGAGTGTAAAAATTATAAAGAGAATATAAAGAGGGTGATTAGAGAACAAAAATTATAAAGAGGATATAAAGAGGGTGATCAGAGTAAGAAAATTATAAAATGATATAAAGGGGTGATTAGAGTACAAAATTATAAAGAGAATATAAAGAGGGTGATCAGAGAACGAAAATTACAAAGAGAATATAAAGAGGGTGACCAGAGAACGAATATTATAAAGAGGTATAAAGAGGGTAATTAGAGTAGAAAAATTATAAAGAGGATGAAAAGGGTGATCAGGGTACAAAAATTATAAAGAGGATTAAGAGGGTAATCAGAGTACAAAAATTATAAAGAGAGTGATCAGAGTAAGAAAATTATATAGAGGATGTAAAAGGTGATCAGAGTACAAAAATTAAAAATACTATATAAAGTGGGTGGTCCGAGTACAAAAATTATAAAGCGTGTGAAAAGGGTTATCAGTGTACAAAATTTATAAAGAGCATATAAAGAGGGTGATCAAAGTACAAAAATTATAAAGAAGTTGATTAGAGTACAAAAACTATCAAGAGGATGAAAAAAGTGATCAGAGTACAAAAATTATAAAAATGATATAAAGAAAGTAATTAGAGTACAAAAATTATAAAGAGGATGAAAAAGGTGATCAGTGTACAAAAATTATAAAAATGATATAAAGAGGGTGATTAGACTACAAAAAAAATAAAGAGGGTGAAAATAGTAATCAAAGTACAAAAATTATAAAGAGGGTATAGAGAGGGTGATCAGAGAACGAAAATTATGAATAGGATATAAAGATGGTGATTGGAGAACAAAAATTATAAAGAGGGTGAAGAGGGATATCAGAACACAAAAATTATAAATAGGATAGAAAAAGGGTGATCAGAGTACACACATTACAAAGAGAGTGACAAGGATGATCAGAGTACAAAAATTATAAAGACGGTGAAAAGAGTGATCAGAGTACAAAAATTATAAAGAGGATAAAGAGGGTGATCAGAGAACAAAAATTATAAAAAGGATATAAAGAGGGTGATCAGAGTACCAAAATTATAAAGAGAATATTAAGAGGGTGATAAGAGAACGAAAATTATGAAAAGGATATAAAGAGGGCGACTAGAGTACAAAAATTATAAAAAGGTTGAAGAGGTAGATCAGAGTAGAAAAATTATAAAGAGGATATAAAGAGAGTGATCAGAGTAGAAAAATTATAAAGACCATATAAAGAGGGTGGTCAGAGTACAAAAATTATAAAGAGAATATAAAGAGGGTGAACAGAGTACAAAAATTATAAAAATGATATAAAGAGGGTAATTAGAGTAGAAAAATTATAAAGAGGATGAAAGGGGTGATCAGAGTACAAAAATTATAAAGAGGATATAAAGAGGGTGATCAGAGTACATAAATTTTAAAAATGATATAAAGAGGGTGATTAGAGTAAAAAAATTTTAAAGAGAATATAAAGAGGGTGATCAGAGAACGAAAATTATAAAGAGAATATAAAGAGGGTGATCAGAGAACGAAAATTATAAAGAGGTATAAAGAGGGTAATTAGAGTACAAAAATTATAAAGTGGGTAAAAAGGTTGATCAGAGTACAAAAATTATGAAGAGGATATAAAGAGTGTGATCAGAATACAAAATTTATAAAGAGGACACAAACAGGGTGATCAGAGTAGAAAAATTATAAAGAAGTTGATCAGAGTACAAAAATTATAAAGAAGGTGAAAAGGTTGATCAGAGAACAAAAATTACAAAGAGTATATAAAGAAGGTGATTAGAGTAGAAAATTTATAAAGAAGATGAAAAGGGTGATAAGAGTACAAAAATTGATAAAGAGGATATAAAAAGGGTGATCAGAGTACAAAAATTATAAAGAGAATATAAAGAGGGTAATTAGAGTACAAAAATTATAAAAAGAATATAAAAAGGGTGATCAGAGTATAAAAATTATAAAGAGAATATAAAGAGGGTAATTAAAGTACAAAAATTATAAAGAGAATATAAAGAGGGTAATTAGAGTACAAAAATTATAAAAAGGATAAGAAAGGTGATCAGAGTACAAAAATTATAAAGAGGATATAAAAAGGGAGGTCAGAGTACAAAAATTATTAAGAGGATATAAAGAGGGTGGTCAGAGTACAAAAATTATAAAGAGAATATAAAGAGGTTAATTAGAGTACAAAAATTATAAATTGGATAAAAAGGTTGATCAGAGTATAAAAATTATGAAGAGGGTATAAAAAGTGTGATCAGAGTACAAAATTTATAAAGATGACATAAAGAGGGTGATCAGAGTAGAAAATTTATAAAGAAGATGAAAAGGGTGATAAGAGTACAAAAATTGATAAAGAGGATATAAAAAGGGTGATCAGAGTACAAAAATTATAAAGAGAATATAAAGAGGGTAATTAGAGTACAAAAATTATAAAGAGGATGAAAAGGGTGATCAGAGTACAAAAATTATAAAGAAGGTGAAAAGGTTGATCAGAGAACAAAAATTACAAAGAGTATATAAAGAAGGTGATTAGAGTAGAAAATTTATAAAGACGATGAAAAGGGTGATAAGAGTACAAAAATTGATAAAGAGGATATAAAAAGGGTAATTAGAGTACAAAATTTATAAAGAGGACATAAAGAGGGTGATCAGAGTAGAAAAATTATAAAGAAGTTGATCAGAGTACAAAAATTATAAAGAGGATGAAAAGGGTGATCAGAGTACAAAAATTATAAAGACCATATAAAGAGGGTGGTCAGAGTACAAAAATTATAAAGAGAATATAAAGAGGGTAATTAGAGTACAAAAATTATAAAAAGGATAAAAAAGGTGATCAGAGTACAAAAATTATAAAGAGGATATAAAGAGTGTGATCAGAGTACAAAAATTATAAAGAGAATATAAAGAAGGTGATTAGAGTAGAAAATTTATAAAGAAGATGAAAAGGGTGATAAGAGTACAAAAATTGATAAAGAGGATATAAAAGGGTGATCAGAGTACAAAAAATTATAAAGAGAATATAAAGAGGGTAATTAGAGTACAAAAATTATAAAGAGAATATAAAGAGGGTAATTAGAGTACAAAATTTATAAAGTGGATGAAAAGGGTGATCAGAGTACAAAAATTATAAAGACCATATAAAGAGGGTGGTCAAAGTACAAAAATTATAAAGAAGGTGATTAGAGTACAAAAACTATCAAGAGGATGAAAAAAGTGATCAGAGGACAAAAATTATAAAAATGATATAAAGAGGGTAATTAGAGTACAAAAATTATAAAGAGGGTGAAAATAGTAATCAAAGTACAAAAATTATAAAGAGGGTATAGAGAGGGTGATCAGAGAACGAAAATTATGAATAGGATATAAAGATGGTGATTGGAGAACAAAAATTATAAAGAGGGTGAAGAGGGATATCAGAATACAAAAATTATAAATAGGATAAAAAAAGGGTGATCAGAGTACACACATTACAAAGAGAGTGACAAGGATGATCAGAGTACAAAAATTATAAAGACGGTGAAAAGAGTGATCAGAGTAGAAAAATTATAAAGAGAATATTAAGAGGGTGATAAGAGAACGAAAATTATGAAAAGGATATAAAGAGGGCGACTAGAGTACAAAAATTATAAAAAGGATGAAGAGGTAGATCAGAGTACAAAAATTATAAAGAGGATATAAAGAGAGTGATCAGAGTAGAAAATTATAAAGACCATATAAAGAGGGTGGTCAGAGTACAAAATTATATAGAGAATATAAAGAGGTGAACAGAGTACAAAAATTATAAAAATGATATAAAGAGGGTGATTAGAGTAAAAAAATTTTAAAGAGGATGAAGAGGGTGATCATAGTACAAAAATTTGAAACATGGTATAAAGAGGGTGATCAGAGAACAAAAATTATAAAGAAATTGATCAGAGTAAAAAAACTATAAAGAGGATGAAAAGGGTGATCAGAGTGTAAAAATTATAAAGAGAATATAAAGAGGGTGATCAGAGTAAGAAAATTATAAAATGATATAAAGGGGTGATTAGAGTACAAAATTATAAAGAGAATATAAAGAGGGTGATCAGAGAACGAAAATTATAAAGAGAATATAAAGAGGGTGATCAGAGTACATAAATTATAAAAATGATATAAAGAGGGTGATTAGAGTAAAAAAATTTTAAAGAGGATGAAGAGGGTGATCATAGTACAAAAATTTGAAACATGGTATAAAGAGGGTGATCAGAGAACAAAAATTATAAAGAAATTGATCAGAGTAAAAAAACTATAAAGAGGATGAAAAGGGTGATCAGAGTGTAAAAATTATAAAGAGAATATAAAGAGGGTGATCAGAGTAAGAAAATTATAAAATGATATAAAGGGGTGATTAGAGTACAAAATTATAAAGAGAATATAAAGAGGGTGATCAGAGAACGAAAATTATAAAGAGAATATAAAGAGGGTGATCAGAGAACGAAAATTATAAAGAGGTATAAAAGAGGGTAATTAGGGTACAAAAATTATAAAGTGGGTAAAAAGGTTGATCAGAGTACAAAAATTATGAAGAGGATATAAAGAGTGTGATCAGAGTACAAAATTTATAAAGAGGACATAAACAGGGTGATCAGAGTAGAAAAATTATAAAGAAGTTGATCAGAGTACAAAAATTATAAAGAAGGTGAAAAGGTTGAACAGAGAACAAAAATTACAAAGAGTATATAAAGAAGGTGATTAGAGTAGAAAATTTATAAAGAAGATGAAAAGGGTGATAAGAGTAGAAAAATTGATAAAGAGGATATAAAAAGGGTGATCAGAGTACAAAAATTATAAAGAGAATATAAAGAGGGTAATTAGAGTACAAAAATTATAAAGAGAATATAAAAAGGGTGATCAGAGTACAAAAATTATAAAGAGAATATAAAGAGGGTAATTAGAGTACAAAAATTATAAAGAGAATATAAAGAGGGTAATTAGAGTACAAAATTTATAAAGAGAATATAAAGAGGGTAATTAGAGTACAAAAATTATAAAAAGGATAAAAAAGGTGATCAGAGTACAAAAATTATAAAGAGGACATAAAAAGGGAGGTCAGAGTACAAAAATTATTAAGAGGATATAAAGAGGGTGGTCAGAGTACAAAAATTATAAAGAGAATATAAAGAGATTAATTAGAGTACAAAAATTATAAATTGGATAAAAAGGTTTATCAGAGTACAAAAATTATGAAGAGGGTATAAAGAGTGTGATCAGAGTACAAAATTTATAAAGAGGACATAAAGAGGGTGATCAGAGTAGAAAAATTATAAAGAAGTTGATCAGAGTACAAAAATTATAAAGAAGGTGAAAAGATTGATCAGAGAACAAAAATTACAAAGAGTATATAAAGAAGGTGATTAGAGTAGAAAATTTATAAAGAAGATGAAAAGGGTGATAAGAGTACAAAAATTGATAAAGAGGATATAAAAAGGGTGATCAGAGTACAAAAATTATAAAGAGAATATAAAGAGGGTAATTAGAGTACAAAAATTATAAAGAGAATATAAAAAGGGTGATCAGAGTACAAAAATTATAAAGAGAATATAAAGAGGGTAATTAGAGTACAAAAATTATAAAGAGAATATAAAGAGGGTAATTAGAGTACAAAATTTATAAAGAAAATATAAAGAGGGTAATTAGAGTACAAAAATTATAAAAAGGATAAAAAAGGTGATCAGAGAACAAAAATTACAAAGAGTATATAAAGAAGGTGATTAGAGTAGAAAATTTATAAAGACGATGAAAAGGGTGATAAGAGTACAAAAATTGATAAAGAGGATATAAAAAGGGTAATTAGAGTACAAAATTTATAAAGAGGACATAAAGAGGGTGATCAGAGTAGAAAAATTATAAAGAAGTTGATCAGAGTACAAAAATTATAAAGAGGATGAAAAGGGTAATCAGAGTACAAAAATTATAAAGACCATATAAAGAGGGTGGTCAGAGTACAAAAATTATAAAGAGAATATAAAGAGGGTAATTAGAGTACAAAAATTATCAAAAGGATAAAAAAAAGGTGATCAGAGTACAAAATTATAAAGAGGATATAAAGAGTGTGATCAGAGTACAAAAATTATAAAGAGAATATAAAGAAGGTGATTAGAGTAGAAAATTTATAAAGAAGATGAAAATGGTGATAAGAGTACAAAAATTGATAAAGAGGATATAAAAACGGTGATCAGAGTACAAAAATTATAAAGAGAATATAAAGAGGGTAATTAGAGTACAAAAATTATAAAGAGAATATAAAGAGGGTAATTAGAGTACAAAATTTATAAAGAGGATGAAAAGGGTGATCAGAGTACAAAAAATTATAAAGACCATATAAAGAGGGTAGTCAAAGCACAAAAAATTATAAAGAAGTTGATTAGAGTACAAAACTATCAAGAGGATGAAAAAAAGTGATCAGAGTACAAAATTATAAAAATGATATAAAGAGGGTAATTAGAGTACAAAAATTATAAAAATGATATAAAGAAAGTAATTAGACTACAAAAATTATAAAGAGGGTGAAAATAGTAATCAAAGAACAAAAATTATAAAGAGGATAAAGAGGGTGATCAGAGAACAAAAATTATAAAAAAGATATAAAGAGGGTGATCAGAGTACCAAATTATAAAGAGAATATTAAGAGGGTGATAAGAGAACAAAATTATGAAAAGGATATAAAGAGGGCGACTAGAGTACAAAAATTATAAAAAGGATGAAGAGGTAGATCAGAGTACAAAAATTATAAAGAGGATATAAAGAGAGTGATCAGAGTAGAAAAATTATAAAGACCATATAAAGAGGGTGGTCAGAGTACAAAAATTATAAAGAGAATATAAAGAGGGTGAACAGAGTACAAAAATTATAAAAATGATATAAAGAGGGTAATTAGAGTACAAAAATTACAAAGAGGATGAAAAGGGTGATCAGAGTACAAAAATTATAAAGAGGATATAAAGAGGGTGATCAGAGTACATAAATTATAAAAATGATATAAAGAGGGTGATTAGAGTAAAAAAATTTTAAAGAGGATGAAGAGGGTGATCATAGTACAAAAATTTTATACATGGTATAAAGAGGGTGATCAGAGAACAAAAATTATAAAGAAATTGATCAGAGTAAAAAAACTATAAAGAGGATGAAAAGGGTGATCAGAGGGTAAAAATTATAAAGAGAATATAAAGAGGGTGATCAGAGGAAGAAAATTATAAAATGATATAAAGGGGTGATTAGAGTACAAAATTATAAAGAGAATATAAAGAGGGTGATCAGAGAACGAAAATTATAAAGAGAATATAAAGAGGATGATCAGAGAACGAAAATTATAAAGAGGTATAAAGAGGGTAATTGGAGTACAAAAATTATAAAGTTGGTAAAAAGGTTGATCAGAGTACAAAAATTATGAAGAGGATATAAAGAGTGTGATCAGAGTACAAAATTTATAAAGAGGACATAAACAGGGTGATCAGAGTAGAAAAATTATAAAGAAGTTGATCAGAGTACAAAAATTATAAAGAAGGTGAAATGGTTGATCAGAGAACAAAAATTACAAAGAGTATATAAAGAAGGTGATTAGAGTAGAAAATTTATAAAGAAGATGAAAAGGGTGATAAGAGTACAAAAATTGATAAAGAGGATATAAAAAGGGTGATCAGAGTACAAAAATTATAAAGAGAATATAAAGAGGGTAATTAGAGTACAAAAATTATAAAGAGAATATAAAAAGGGTGATCAGAGTACAAAAATTATAAAGAGAATATAAAGAGGGTAATTAGAGTACAAAAATTATAAAGAGAATATAAAGAGGGTAATTAGTGTACAAAAATTATAAAGAGAATATAAAGAGGGTAATTAGAGTACAAAATTTATAAAGAGAATATAAAGAGGGTAATTAGAGTACAAAAATTATAAAAAGGATAAAAAAGGTGATCAGAGTACAAAAATTATAAAGAGGATATAAAAAGGGAGGTCAGAGTACAAAAATTATTAAGAGGATATAAAGAGGGTGGTCAGAGTACAAAAATTATAAAGAGAATATAAAGAGGTTAATTAGAGTACAAAAATTATAAATTGGATAAAAAGGTTGATCAGAGTACAAAAATTATGAAGAGGGTATAAAGAGTGTGATCAGAGTACAAAATTTATAAAGAGGACATAAAGAGGGTGATCAGAGTAGAAAAATTATAAAGAAGTTGATCAGAGTACAAAAATTATAAAGAAGGTGAAAAGGTTGATCAGAGAACAAAAATTACAAAGAGTATATAAAGAAGGTGATTAGAGTAGAAAATTTATAAAGACGATGAAAAGGGTGATAAGAGTACAAAAATTGATAAAGAGGATATAAAAAGGGTGATCAGAGTACAAAAATTATAAAGAGAATATAAAGAGGGTAATTAGAGTACAAAAATTATAAAGAGAATATAAAGAGGGTAATTAGAGTACAAAATTTATAAAGAGGACATAAAGAGGGTGATCAGAGTAGAAAAATTATAAAGAAGTTGATCAGAGTACAAAAATTATAAAGAGGATGAAAAGGGTGATCAGAGTACAAAATTATAAAGACCATATAAAGAGGGTGGTCAGAGTACAAAAATTATAAAGAGAATATAAAGAGGGTAATTAGAGTACCAAAATTATAAAAAGGATAAAAAAGGTGATCAGTTTACAAAAATTATAAAGAGGATGATCAGAGTACAAAAATTATAAAGAGGATATAAAGAGAGTGATCAGAGTAGAAAAATTATAAAGACCATATAAAGAGGGTGGTCAGAGTACAAAAATTATAAAGAGAATATAAAGAGGGTGAACAGAGTAAAAAAATTATAAAGAGGATATAAAGAGGGTGATCAGAGTACATAAATTATAAAAATGATATAAAGAGGGTGATGAGAGTAAAAAAATTTTAAAGAGGATGAAGAGGGTGATCATAGTTCAAAAATTTTAAACATGGTATAAAGAGGGTGATCAGAGAACAAAAATTATAAAGAAATTGATCAGAGTAAAAAAATTATAAAGAGAATATAAAGAGGGTGATCAGAGGAAGAAAATTATAAAATGATATAAAGGGGTGATTAGAGTACAAAATTATAAAAAGGATGAAGAGGTAGATCAGAGTACAAAAATTATAAAGAGGATATAAAGAGAGTGATCAGAGTAGAAAAATTATAAAGACCATATAAAGAGGGTGATCAGAGAACGAAAATTATAAAGAGAATATAAAGAGGGTGATCAGAGAACGAAAATTATAAAGAGGTATAAAGAGGATAATTACAGTACAAAAATTATAAAGTGGGTAAAAAGGTTGATCAGAGTACAAAAATTATGAAGAGGGTATAAAGAGTGTGATCAGAGTACAAAATTTATAAAGAGGACATAAAGAGGGTGATCAGAGTAGAAAAATTATAAAGAAGTTGATCAGAGTACAAAAATTATAAAGAAAGGTGAAAAGATTGATCAGAGAACAAAAAATTACAAAGAGTATATAAAAAGAAGGTGATTAGAGTAGAAAATTTATAAAGAAGATGAAAAGGGTGATAAGAGTACAAAAATTGATAAAGAGGATATAAAAAGGGGTGATCAGAGTACAAAATTATAAAGAGAATATAAAGAGGGTAATTAGAGTACAAAAATTATAAAGAGAATATAAAAAGGGTGATCAGAGTACAAAAATTATAAAGAGAATATAAAGAGGGTAATTAGAGTACAAAATTTATAAAGAGAATATAAAGAGGGTAATTAGAGTACAAAAATTATAAAAAGGATAAAAAAGGTGATCAGAGTACAAAAATTATAAAGAGGATATAAAAAGGGAGGTCAGAGTACAAAAATTATTAAGAGGATATAAAGAGGTTAATTAGAGTACAAAAATTATAAATTGGATAAAAAGGTTGATTAGAGTACAAAAAAATTATGAAGAGGGCAATAAAGAGTGTGATCAGAGTACAAAATTATAAAGAGGACATAAAGAGGGTGATCAGAGTAGAAAAATTATAAAAGAAGTTGATCAGAGTACAAAAATTATAAAGAAGGTGAAAAGGTTGATCAGAGAACAAAATTACAAAGAGTATATAAAGAAGGTGATTAGAGTAGAAAATTTATAAAGACGATGAAAAGGGTGATAAGAGTACAAAAATTGATAAAGAGGTTATAAAAAGGGTAATTAGAGTACAAAATTTATAAAGAGGACATAAAGAGGGTGATCAGAGTAGAAAAATTATAAAGAAGTTGATCAGAGTACAAAAATTATAAAGAGGATGAAAAGGGTGATCAGAGTACAAAAATTATAAAGACCATATAAAGAGGGTGGTCAGAGTACAAAAATTATAAAGAGAATATAAAGAGGGTAATTAGAGTACAAAAATTATAAAAAGGATAAAAAAGGTGATCAGATTACAAAAATTATAAAGAGGATATAAAGAGTGTGATCAGAGTACAAAAATTATAAAGAGAATATAAAGAAGGTGATTAGAATAGAAAATTTATAAAGAAGATGAAAAGGGTGATAAGAGTACAAAAATTGATAAAGAGGATATAAAAAGGGTGATCAGAGTACAAAAATTATAAAGAGAATATAAAGAGGGTAATTAGAGTACAAAAATTATAAAGATAATATAAAGAGGGTAATTAGAGTACAAAATTTATAAAGAGGACATAAAGAGGGTGATCAGAGTAGAAAAATTATAAAGAAGTTGATCAGAGTACAAAAATTATAAAGAGGATGAAAAGGGTGATCAGAGTACAAAAATTATGAAGAGGGTATAAAGAGTGTGATCAGAGTACAAAATTTATAAAGAGGACATAAAGAGGGTGATCAGAGTAGAAAAATTA
Organism: Tachypleus tridentatus; assembly: GCF_004210375.1. Taxonomy (NCBI): domain Eukaryota; kingdom Metazoa; phylum Arthropoda; class Merostomata; order Xiphosura; family Limulidae; genus Tachypleus; species Tachypleus tridentatus. The sequence continues at coordinate 127,485,096 of NC_134834.1, read as the reverse complement.
TAAAGAAGTTGATCAGAGTACAAAAATTATAAAGAAGGTGAAAAGGTTGATCAGAGAACAAAAATTACAAAGAGTATATAAAGAAGGTGATTAGAGTAGAAAATTTATAAAGAAGATGAAAAGGGTGATAAGAGTACAAAAAAAATGATAAAGAGGATATAAAAAAGGGTAATTAGAGCACAAAATTTATAAAGAGGACATAAAGAGGGTGATCAGAGTAGAAAAATTATAAAAGAGTTGATCAGAGTACAAAAAATTATAAAGAGGATGAAAAGGGTGATCAGAGTACAAAAATTATAAAGACCATATAAAGAGGGTGGTCAAAGCACAAAAAAATTATAAAGAGAATATAAAGAGGGTAATTAGAGTACAAAAATTATAAAAAGGATAAAAAAGGTGATCAGAGTACAAAAATTATAAAGAGGATATAAAGAGTGTGATCAGAGTACAAAAATTATAAAGAGAATATAAAGAAGGTGATTAGAGTAGAAAATTTATAAAGAAGATGAAAAGGGTGATAAGAGTACAAAAATTGATAAAGAGGATATAAAAAGGGTGATCAGAGTACAAAAATTATAAAGAGAATATAAAGAGGGTAATTAGAGTACAAAAATTATAAAGAGAATATAAAGAGGGTAATTAGAGTACAAAATTTATAAAGAGGACATAAAGAGGGTGATCAGAGTAGAAAAATTATAAAGAAGTTGATCAGAGTACAAAAATTATAAAGAGGATGAAAAGGGTGATCAGAGTACAAAAATTATAAAGGCCATATAAAGAGGGTGGTCAGAGTACAAAAATTATAAAGGCCATATAAAGAGGGTGGTCAGAGTACAAAAATTATAAAGAGAATATAAAGAGGGTAATTAGAGTACAAAAATTATAAAAAGGATAAAAAAGGTGATCAGAGTACAAAAATTATAAAGAGGATATAAAGAGTGTGATCAGAGTACAAAAATTATAAAGAGAATATAAAGAGAGTGATCAGAGAACAAGAATTATAAATTTGATATAAAAAGGGTGATTAGAGTACAAAAATTATAAAAAGGTTATAAAGAGGGTGATCAGAGTACAAAAATTATAAAGAGGATGAAGTGGGTGATCAGAGTACATAAATTATAAAGAGGATGATCAGAGTACAAAAATTATAAAGAGGATATAAAGAGGGTGATCAGAGTACAAAAATTATAAAGAGGATATAAAGAGGGTGATCAGAGTACAAAAATTATAAAGAGGATATAAAGAGGGTGATCAGAGTACAAAATTTAAATAAAAACACATAGAAACAAGCAAAAAACGGCAAACTTTTAAACTTGAGGGAACTGTAGAGGAAACTACATGCGAGCAAGAGAAATGAACATCAAGTGAGCTTACGTGTTTAATATATTTCTCAGGGTTAGATATTTATGAAAATGACAGTAATAGAAAGTAAGGTTTGTTATACAGTCGCTCAGATGACAAAACTGAGAAAGGTGTAGACACAATGAGCGCATGATGCGAGCGTAGCAGAAGAGAGTCCTCCTGCAGTTTCTTGTTTTCATTACGAATGCCTTAAAACTTTTCAAACGATCGCATCCGTGAACGATGTCCGTCTTCTGTCTATCTAAGCTCTTGAGAAACTTCTGATATACCACTGGCTGCTAAACGTCTTGTGTAGCGTTTCATTTCTCTCTTGAAATCCCAAACTGCATAACTGTTCCTGCAAAGAATGACGTATAGGATAAAACGAAATCGAATACGTTTGAGTGATGGTAAGGACAAACTCTATTGCTTTTGTTTTGTTATCCACATGGACGTATCGTATAAACATGATCTTCGTAATACTTGTTTATCTTTTGATATGCCTTATGTGGTCTTACAGATAATATATGGCATCAAATACAAGGGCTGGAGAGAGCATAGTTTAAATGTAATACTATTCTTGAGTTTACAGGAAGACCTTTAGCCCATGATATCTGATTATTATGAAAGCAAGACAGCTCACACTAGCCAACAAGCATAATAAAACCAATATCAGTTTGCATACCTGAAACATGATCATTCTATTAACTTTCTATCAAGGTCGTAGAAATAATAACATTTCACCATTATAGGATACGTTCCAGATCAGAAGCCATAGACATTTTTGGTCTTTTTGCAGCAATAGTCAGAAAAATTCGAACAATAAAACTGCCTTGACCATAGTAGAAAACACCACAAAAGATTTTAAAAAGATAGTTATTAATTACATAATTTAAGCTTATGCTATTTGGTTTATTATGTTGTAAACTATTTACTTAGTTATATAGTATTAACTTTTTGACATACGTGTGATACATTATCGATTAATGTCATGTAAGAGCATTCGGATATTTCGATAATTTAATTTCATTTTAAGTAAATTCATTTGAGCAGAAATATACGTTTCTTTGAAAAATTTAAAATTGTTAAATTTTGTGGTATAAATAGAAATAGATGAATAACTTAATCGGTTAATATTTATTGAACAAAGATAAATTTTCCAAGCTGTACTTCTAGCAGACATATTCCATTTTAGAGCTGATTTCAATACGTTTAGTTTAAAAACTATATTTTTCGCATGAAACAAAAATTATCCGTTTTCATTTATCATATTTTATGGGTACTCTACAGTTATTACATCGCAACACATTTTTTGATTTTTTAAAACAATCGATCTGTGATTGCTCTTTTGCTGTTTTTAATTAAGCACAAAACCACACAATGGACTCTCTATCCTCTGCCCACCACTGGTATCGAAACCCAATTTTCAACGTTGTATGTTAGTCCTCAGACATGACGCTGTGCCACTGTGGGTTGCCGATTTGTAATTACACTTATAGTTCAATGATTAAATTTTCAGCATACACGCGTTGATATCTTTATCAGATAAGGATTAGGCATTAGGTATTTTTTGTTTACTAGCTCACAAAAAGATATCTAAGTTGGTTATGGAAGGTAGTTATAGCAAACAAACTGCTTATGCTGTTGTTTTTTACCACGTAGCTACAAAATGGTTTATTAGTTTTCTGTCCATTGCTGGCATTCGAATAGCTAGTTTAACATGAAGTAATGTTATGTATATTTTAAACGTATAATGGAAACAACAGTAGAAAACACATTTTTGCGTGGACATTTTTATTTATGTTTGAATTTCATTATGCGCTTTGACCTCATTTTCATAAATTATTTATAATTAGAAGGTAAAATACAGGTAAAATATAGCTTCTATTCTCATTACAATGTTATTATGACGACAAATAACGAAAAATATGCATTAATATATGTAATATTAAAATTGTTTAAAACTTAAATGTATCTGTCATGTAGTTTCAAATGCTTTTATCGGGAACCAGAATGTTTTATTGATATCATAATGTATTGTTTAGTAGGTTTTAGCGGTAAAATAAATGCACAACGTTAGCACTTTTAATTTAGGTTCGTATTTTAAAGGTCGAAATGATGTGGTCAAGTAAATAAACAAATACAAGGTTGCGTGTGATACACAGAACACTCCCTTCGTTTTCACATATTATATTAATTAATGGTGTAATTGTAATACCTGTTATGTTTGTTACATTTTCTGATGATACTTAATAAAGAAAATCGGAAGTAATGATTAACTAAAAGATTTCATTTCATATTTAAGCACCAGGGGGAAAAATAGACATGCATTTGTGAAATGCCTATTCAGATTACTAAGAAATCTTTTAGCAGTATGAAATTAACTTATGTCTGTCACTTAAGGAACAATATTACTGTATTTTTTTTATATCGTATGTCTGAGGGACTTCCTACTTCAGGTGATTTTTAGCGACTTTATTCTCTCCCCGATATCAAGTAGTATTGTTTATTTGCAGATTTATTTGTTATTTAGACAAAGAACATTAAATAGAACTTCACATAAAATCAAACAACATTGAATGAATATTGTTACATATTATAATTTTTCTCGGACAAGCCTCCAATTTATTATGTGACGCATTATAATTTATCCTGGACGAGTCTTCGAAATCCATGAACGTTCCTGGTCAATTATTTGTAGTTTCCCGATTGATAAGCGTTAATCACCGCTATAGCTTCCGAGGCTTAACCTATACCAACGTCATAGCAACCCAACAATATATATTGTCCCTCAGCGTCGGTTTATTAACGTTAAGGCGAGATTATAGAAATTTCAGTTGGCAACAAAACACAAGTGCTTTTCGTAAAACATACTGTTTATTCTTACGTTCAAGAATCTTCTACAAATTTAGGAAATAAGTGTACGTTACATATTTAAATATATACTTAATTCCGTTACCGTATTTTGAAGTATTAAGAATAATTAATTTTTATTAGGTATCAGTTTGAACTAACATATAAGCATAACTTTCTCTTAATTTTGGTTACTGTACATGCTATGTACAAGATTGATCTAACGTACGTGTATAAGCTTTAGTTATTTTGCATGTTATATACGTATGTATCTATACGTTTCAGCCAACTTTCATTTCAGAAATGTAAGCTTATTGGATCTTTCTTCACCTTTTAACATATCCATTTTTTAACATTAGTTATTTCTTTTTCCGACTTGTGGTATAAATAAGATTGTTCACTTATTTGAGTATTCGTGTTTGAGCTTCTCTGGGTGAACATTTTGTGAAAATTTACACTCACTTTTAGCAAATCATGCAACAATGTGTTCTGAACCTTTGAGGTCTGACAGGGTACCAAGCAGCCAACAAACATGTTAACATTTTAGTACGAACAATTCTATATATTATTTGAAAGGAGCTTATCTATACTTCTCTATTTAAGTTTGTGTGAACGATGGCAATACATTCAGCTGTGGAAACATATCACGAAACATATCACTGAGCTAATCAGTGGTAGTCAACAACTTAATGTGTGGACAGTGCATATAACAAGGAAGTATTCTGTTGTGAAGAATGTTTACTGCGTCGTAGGTTTTTCTGTAACGTAGGCAGAAGTAGGTTTGTTTCGCTGTCTAAATTTGAATGTTTTTATATCTTAAAATATGCTGCTGTCATACATGTTTATTGTTTAACACAAAGTTACACAATGGGTTATCTGTGCTGTGCCCAGAAGCAGTATCAAAATCTGGTTTCCCTACTGACTTCTGAGCCACTGGGGAAGCTTCGCGCTTGACATGAATGAACAATGAGAGAGCTGAGGTTTGAACTAAAAATGGTGTTAATGTAATGATACAGAAAATAGTACTAACACAACAAAACCGAAACACTTTCTTATAAAATTAATTGTACAGTGTTTCGTATACAATTGATTTAGTTACGTGTAGTACTATGACTACACTGTCGTAAAAACTCAATTTTATTTCTGATTATTGTTCTGACGGTGTTACAAATAACGGAAGAAACGAAAGGAAATGCTTTACACATCCTACTGCCAGAGGACGCTTTAAACCATCGCGAGAGGCGCGGATTGTTGATGAGGTAAATGCGTCATTTTAAAAGGCCGACTCCCAGATAACGCCGAGGTTCACCGAATTTTCCCGCCTGGTATATTGTTGCATGAAAAGGTTTCTGAAAATCTCGGTTTGATTGGATTATGACAACTTATTCGTTTGTTAGATCTCTAAGATTAAAAACTTAAGTGTAGTTAGAATTGCTTCCGGAAGTGTAAGTGTTATACTTAAGTATAGTTAGAATTGCTTCCGGATGTGTAAGAGTGTTATTTTTATTTATTCATTTTTGCAACAAAGAAAAGGAAATTAATGATCTTCTGATGAAACTTTTTTTTTCGAATACAAAGAGAGAAATATCAAATTTAAAAACATTTGTTTTAATAAACAATAGGTGACTAGAAAAAGTAGCCTATATGATATTCGATAACCAATTCTGCTTCTATCACGGAGAGTATCACTACAACATGTTATTTTTATAGTGTTTATATCTTGGAACCATATTTCGCGTAGAACCCTGACGCAAAACACAACTAAGAGGTATATGAAGTGAATCTGTTAGGACTACAGCTACAATATGCAGTTTATTTGTCCGAGAGAAGACACAAATTGTGCAATGAAAGATAAACCTATAGTCTCGAACGATTGAATCACTATTTACCTAATTAGATATTCTGTTTTTACTCTGGTCGTCAGAGGAATACAAATGAAGTGCAGGTTTGTTTAGCCTGCGTTACGGGTAAGATTTAATATTTCCTGGAAAGTTTGATAAAAGTTTCAGAGCTAATAGTGTAAGCTATCCAATATACATTTTTAAAGGATATAAAGTGCTTATAAATGACTACTAATAATTTGGCTGCTTTTACGAGACTATTTAAAATGTGTTTACTCTATCTAACTTATATGTATGAGTACATGTTGACACATTTTCTAGTTCGTACTGTTTGGTTAAAGTCTCTGTTTTGTGTTTATTCAAATTTAATATTTAAGTATGATTTTAGAGTAGTTTATACGTGTAGTAACGAGACGGAAAATATTAAAATAGGCAATCTATATGCACAGGATGACAAACCCATGTGGCTACTTAAATTGAACACATACGTTAGTTGTGAAACGAGAAGTAGTATTAGAAGTTACTTTCACAGTTAATATACTTTCATTTAAAATGCGTAATTTAATGATTAGCTGTCATATTCTTCATCATTAACTCTTAAATTCACGAATTTTATGTCAATGTTCATTCTGCCCGCAGTTCCTTACGATACGAATTCCACAGTATTTGTAATACTTTATTCTATAAATATGTTACTTTATACCAAGTAAATATAAAGTACTGAAATGTTTTCAAGGTTTCTGAAACCAAATTTTACTAGAAAAACTTTTAAAATCAACCAGCTCAAAATAAAAAACAACATTACCCTAACTATGTCAGAAACGTTGAAGACAACAACCACTCTTGGTATATAATGACTTATGGATTAAAAGGCTATATGTTAAAAGCGTACCTTTTTTTTATATAATAAACTTTAGTTAAGAGAACAGGTGGGCGTATCTAAATTTAAATGTCCACGTCTAAAGATACAGGTCAAATGGAATGACAATCATGAATTATATCAAACTAATGTTTTACTTCTTACAAAAAGCTGACTGCATGTTCACTAGGTTTAAAAGAATGAATTAAAATAACACTTGTGTAGTTGGCTCACTTGTCATCAAAAATTGCTTCCAACGGCATTTATTATGCCACCTATAGTAAGTTTTACTACACAGAAAACGTCACATATTTACCAAAATACTTCAAACGTACTTGTTAAATACGCTAAAGTATTCTCATAATTTCTTTCTAGCAATAGTGATCTCTTAAACTTTGACGTATTTGTTTTTTATCATTAGGCAGAAATTACGTTAGGGTTAATGGCTTAGAATAACTTTTGTAATGATATAAACTGAAGGTAAACATAATAAAGCATTCATAAAAAAACAAGAGAAACTGAGATCTAATCGCGTTTAGCTTGGATACCTTGGAGATCTTCACGAGATAAGCACGTTGTGGTATTATTAAACTATCATTTAGCTATTCAGAATTAAAAGAATATGTAATGAGAGTTCTTTGTTTCAGGATTAACAACTGATTTTGTTCGTAAATTCGAACAGTTTTTTTTTTTCTCGATCAGATTAATGTTCATTATTGACTGGTCTTAAAGATGAATTTATTTTATAGCAATTAGGATACTGATGGTTTGCAATAAATACTGTAAGAATATACTTAAATGTTTTGCACCTTTGGTGTCAAAATCATAAACTTTCATGCGTTTGAAAAACAAATGAAGCTGTTTAATAAATTTAAAATTTATCTAATTTAAAATGTAGATATTTGGAAGTATATTTGATGTGCATATTTCAATATAAATGATATTGTATTCGGTTTAAATTAGAAACATGAAAATATCAACAGTTCTTTTTTTATATCTTGATGCTATGGAGATATCGAAATATATCCATCTTATTAGGCTAACATGTCCAACTTGTGGTTTTTTGGCCGACGTCACCAGCAAACAACCCAAAACCAACCAATGACACGTCCTGACGCTGTAGCAGAAGTGGAGAGGTCGTATGCTCGTTCCCACCAAGGAAACAAAGCGCCGTCTAGCGGCTGCATTGATTATGTACCACCTCTTTCTCCCAGAAGAAGCCTAGAGTCGCGATTAGGACCTTTATCTGTAGCAGATAGCCTGGATCTTCACATTCCAAGGTTATTACCAGTTTATCATATCTAAAAGTGAGCTAAGACTGAAAATTAAAATGCAAAAAAAAACATAAATAAATGAATGGATTCAAAACCATATCTATAAATTAATTGATGCAATTAGTTGAGCTCGACATACAAACGTTGTGAATGTTATTATATTGTTATGTATATATTGACTTCCTATCCACGTGTTTGTATTTCCGTGCAAACAAACATGCATTGACCAAATCGTGTATCTCCTTGTAACAAATAATGTTTTGGTTGTTTGCTTTTAATTTCGCGCAAGACTACACGAGGGCTATCTGCTCTAGCCGTCCCTAATTTAACATTGTAAGAATAGAGGGAAGGCAACTATTCATCCTTACCAACCGCCATATCTTAGGCTACTCTGTTACCAACGAATAGTGGGATTGACCCCTATTATAAAACCCTAATGGTTGAAAGGGAGAGTATGTGTGGTGTGACGAGGATTCGAACCCGCGACCCTCCGATTACGAGCGCTCTAGCAACCTGTCTTTTCCGAAGAGACAGTCCAGTGCGACTTATCAATATTAATATTAAATTGATGTACTGATCTAACAGCGTTTATTTCAGGCTTGATTTGATACGGTAGTTCTATTTTAAATCTAACATTTGTGTTTTCTACAATCATATTTATAAACTCTGTCCTACGTTTTGACAAACTATGAACACTTTTGCATGATGGTAGTGATAAATGAAAACTACAACAATAAACACTTTATCTTATTATAATTTTTCTATAACTTAACTCATAGTGCTTGAGAAAAGTCATTAAGTGAAACAATTTGGTTTAAAACGCGTATTTTTATACCTAGAAGAAATTTATTGTTTTTCAACCTCAAGAAATGTATGAAAAACAAACACAAACTCTTGTTTGTGATAACATTTTCATCCTGTTCCGTTATTGCACGTGCTTGGTAGTAACTGTAACGAAAACAATGTAACGCGTTAAAACTGGATTTCATTCTTTTTATCTGTTTCGCAGTGGAAAATAGCGAAAACAGTGCCAAGCGGTAAAAGTGATGTGTGTGTTTTCATATTGCAGAGCCACTTGGGGCTATCTCACCGAGGGGAATCGAATCCCTGATTTTAGCGTTGTACCAACGGCGGACATTAAAAGTTATAAAGGGCTGGTACAAAAATACACAGGTGGCCACACAAGTAGATAGAATGATATTTAGATAAGCAATATATCTCATTTTTTTCAATCAGCACGAACTAAAACTCAGATTAATCTCGCGATGACAAGGCTTAATGAAACAGCGCAAATTGTGGTTAAATGAATAATACACTAAGTATAAACAATATAAACAAAGGCTGAACAATACCACGCCTGTCATTGCCCAAGTTAAAACGGCCAGTCTATTTTCTTTTTCACAATAATTGGTTTCGCTGTTTACTTTATGAAGATAGTTAAATGGATATGTTTTGAGCCGTATTCTCCATGTAAACAAATACTGTAAAGAAAATTATGATTATTATTTATACTAAATAAGACGTGTAACGTGTAAATCTGAATAATGTAACTAACTTCAGAACTCGATTTAAAATATCGGTTTCCATGGACGCAGATAACCATTTTTGACGTGTTTGTAATCGCTTGAGTTTTCAAGGTTATTAATTGTTTTACATAGATTTCATATACTTGTTGCTTTTAAAATACACATAATAGTTAGTTCGATAAGCCTCTTGAAAATTACGAGAGAAAAAAATCTTTCTAGAACAGAAGAAAACGTTAATAACGTGTGTATTATGAGTACAGTTCAATAATTACAGTTAATAATATATAGAAAATCATGTTAGATAATTAAGCAGAAAACACGCTATTAGGATAATAATGCCCCATGATTTACATTACAAAGCGGTTAAGCTACTGCAAAGAGAAGTATTGATTTAAAAGCATGGTTTCGCTGTTAACATTGTCTTCAGCCAGGAACCACAAAAACCTCACGAACGATCATCTAATTCGAAATACTTTACTTAGAAAACATTGAAAGTTAATTAACTAAGCTAAATAAATACAGAATTCATCTGAGTTTATATTCTAAAATCTTTGGTAATGTATTTAGCACGTTATTTGGAACTGTTCTGAACTACACATTTGTTTCTTATAATATCCTTATCTTGTCTTGGATTTCTTATACCATTAGAATATCATTTTTTTTTAAATATTTGTTTAAAAAAGATTGGATTTACATATGTTGCTTAAAAGCTGGAGTAAGATGTCTACTGCGAAATTCTTTCCTAATATATGATTTACAAATACAGATGTTGTTTTTGAATTTCGTTCAAAGCTACACGAGGGCTATCTGCGCTAGACGTCCCTGTAAGTGTAAGACTAGAGGGAAGGCAACTAGTCATTAACACCCATCGCCAACTCTTGGGGTATTCTTTTACCAACAAATAGTGGAAGTAACCGACACATTAAAACGCCCTCACGGCTAAAAGTACGAGCAGGTCTGGTGCAAAGGGGATTCGAACCCTCGACCATTAGATAAGGAGTCAAACACTTTAACCCACCTGGCTATGCTGGACCCTACAAATACACACAAGTTTGAAGTATCTCTTTTGCGGCGTGACTATATTTAATGTCCGGGAAAAAGCTTTTTAAGAATTATACCTGATCTAATGCAAAATTCAGAGTCCTTAATATTTTATGTACTCATTTTTATGTGAATGTATTTTGTTGGATAAATTTCAATTGTAAATGAGCATTTCAACACGCAAGTGTGGTTCACACGAAGTATTAAGATACGTGTGTGTGTGTTTTTTGAGCAAAGGTACATCGGGCTATCTGTTGTGTCCATCGAGGGTAATCGGACCCCTGATTTTAGCATTCCAAATCCGAAAACTTACTGCTGTTCCAGCGAAGGACAGAATTAAGGTAAATGATAAAAACGCGATAAATATAATTAGGCCTGGCACATGTGTTAGTCATCGAAATAGGTTAAAGAGGCTTTTGCGTGCACGCAGCTGCAAAACAAGCTAACTTCGCTGTGCCCTCCGCAGTGCTCGAATCCTGATTTTTTGCATTATATTCTCTAAGCTTACAATACCGAGCGCTAGCCACTCAAAACATGTAATCACGTGAGTGAATACAATAAGTTATTAAAGAACTATGAGAATGTGTAATTTTTATATTTTCATCCAAGGAAAAAGAAAATAGGTGTGTTTTTTTTGTTTTTTTAGTTTCGCGCATATTTGTGGATACTTATATAACCTATCGATGAAGTATATGTCTACAATGGAATGTCATTTCCATATTATATACGAATAGCTAAATTGTTTTACCGCCTTTTACCCTCAAACAGTTTGTTTGTTTTAGAGAAAGGACACATTGTGCTATCTGCTGTGTTCAACACCAGAAATCGAACCCTAGAATTTAGCGCTATAAGTACGTAAACTTAACACTGTTCCACCTGGGAGATGGCTGAACAAGTAAGACTTGTTAACCAAAAAACTGAAATTCAATACCACTGTGAAGGTAGAACAGGTGTTCCATTTGTACCAACCTGAGCGTAATGTCCCCATCGTTGTACTCAAAGTAAATAAATACATAAAAATGTTTTAAACTCTTACAGAGAATAATTCCAGATTGTTTCTCTAAATACTCAAAACTGCATTTTTGACTTTGTTTACTTGAGATAGAATTTACCCAAATTTTGAAACGAAGCGCAGAATTGTTATAGCTGCGAGTTTTAAATTTATAATATGTATATGATGTTTTTTTACCTATTGTAAACATATGTTATCAGTGTAATTGTGGATTTTATAAGTTCTAATCATCCTTTATATATTTCCTCATTTTTCTTTATGGAACTCCTTAAGTCTGAGAACTTCTAACTTTATAAATCTAGTATCGATACCCACGGTGTGTATAAAGTAGACAGCTCATCGTGTCGTTTTGTGCCAACGCTTTTATAAGCGTTCCTTATAGTGAATTAAATGATCTGCTGTTTAGGTCCCATTGTCGTAAAAATTGAGCATGCACTTTAGAGTCAAGTGTTATACGAGTGAGTGAGAACCAAATCCCACAATTTAAGATTATTGTATGGCTGACAATCGAATCTAATTATCTAGTCAGACAAAAGTATCCCAAGTGTTGGTGGTGTTGACTAGTTATCTATCATATAGTTCAATAACTCAAAGTCAGTTAATGCTAGCAGAATTAGTCTTCGTGTTGCTTTTTGAGAACATTTAAAACAAGTAAATTCTTTGTGGAAGAAATAGAGAAACATATGTTATGTTACAAATATAAGAACCTACTGACTAAGAACCTTTGACCTGATGTTGTTATATTAGTTATGTGGAGTTGCTTAATGTTTTTCAAGTTGTTGTTTTTTTACTAACCTTTCTGTGCAACACTTTCGTATATATAAGTACTGCAGTATAATTTGTATCTTAAGTATGTTAAAATATTATATAAATCTATATGATAGTTCGACACCCGAACTTATAATGAACTTTTTTCCTTCGAAGTACTTACATTCAATGTATGTCACACTAACAAGCAAAATATGTATTAGTGTCTTCACTACGATAGAGAACACAACATTCCAGCTAGAAATAAAATAAATAATTATTTTCTTAATACAAATAAAATAAGTGCATTAAAGGACATTACACTATTAAACTAAATATATTCCGACATCACCCCGCAGGGACTTCGGTAAGTTAAGTCTTTGGATTTACAACGCTAAAATAAGGGGTTCGATATCACTCGGAGGACACTGCAGATAGCTTGATGTGGGTTTGCTATAAGAAAACACATACACATACAAACATATTCCGCCGAGGCCACCCATTACTCTATGTTTAAAACATTTATAAACCATGAGTGCCTGTCATTCCAAAGTAAAACTGTTTCAAGTAATTGTTCACTGACGTGCATTAGTAATCTGGTTGTATTCTATAGCTATTGGTCTAGAGACCTGCCTTATGAATCCTTTGGAGATACAAAAAGTAAAACCGTAACTATTTTGTTATCGATCAGGGTAAGAAACATTCGATAAAGTGTAGTCGTTATGTCTTTATTTATATATATCTGAGTGTGTGTGTTTTGTTCTGTTCATTTCAGTTCTAAACTAGTGAATAAATGAGGTACATCCAGTCGAATATAATTTACTATAAAAACGTTTCGGTTAAACAATTCAGAGTACAGGTAATAGATCTATACCTATATATCTATATTTTTCTCTTTCTTAAAAAAAAAAAGAAAAAAGTACATAATTTGAATATTATTTTTATTTCGATTTTTGTTCTAAGTAGTTTCATGTCAAAATAAAAGGCTTGATTTCTGAATATGTATTGAAAGCTTTGAAATTTTAAAGGTTTGACTAGGTTATCACATTTTGTTTTTGAGTGTCTTAAATATGCTTGTCTGACAGGAGAGTATTTATGAATAATCTTTATCCAAATAGGTAGTCCACATAATATTTGACTGGTCCTTTTATGCGTACAAACCTGTAGCAGGAGGAAACAATCAAATGAGTTACTGGATATTATTGGTCTATTTAAATTAAAAGTACTCGTGATATGCATTAGTACTGTTTGGTATGTATTAAACTCAGTATATCCCGTCGATGTCACCACCACCAAAACGTTTCGTTAATTTACACTTTGATATGAGTTAGGCACTGATTCGTTTTACAGCTGAAAAGACTTTACCGTTATTACACAAAGGAAAATAGTTATTGATTTACAGTCTGACTCAAAGTCTGCACTGATCAAAAAAGCTGAAAGACTACACGACTGGTAAAAACCGTGCTAATACTGTTTGTAAGAAATAAAAACTACTTAAATACAAGTCATGTATATTTAAAGGTATTTATTCAGGCAAAATTTTAAGACATATTCTTAAAAAACATTAGAAAAAAATTAGGTTTTACAAACTAAGTTTCAAATTTTAGTCTAGGGCTATGAATAGTCAATTCATCAGGTATCAAAGTATTATGTTAAGCAAACGAATAGACAGAAAGAGAAAGATTGTATAGATAAATATGTAGATGGGATTAGTGGATAAATGTTGAATTTTATTGGACAAATCAAGATGTATGAGGCAAGACAATTTGTAAAGATAGAAAATATATAACAATATATAGATAGATATAGAAGTAATTATATTAAAAAGAGAACAAGAAACACCTAGGTAATTAATTTTCTGAATATCTAATTAACAAATGGAGAGATGCCTGTAATCCTTTACTTGATTTCTTCTTGTTCGTAAATAGACAAGTAAAGTACATAGTTATGCTATTAGGTAAGTAAAGTTTCAAACTGAAGTTAATCACCAAGATAAGAAAAAAGCAATGTCTATCATATGTGGGATTTCAAAAGAGGCAAAACATTATATACGAGTATTATAGTTGATATCACTCCAGGTAAGTTTCTGTTGTAACCACGAGATTATAGAAAAGATTATTTATAGGATTAAATAAACGTTTGTTTTATTAATATCGAACATGTTTTCATTCTGCAGTATTCCCATGTATTATTTTTCTTTACTCACGCAATTCAGGCTAACAATTCTTCAATTATATTTCATGTTACGTGTGTATTTCAGGACATCACTACCATAATTATATTTATTTCTACTCATGCATTTTACTTAGAAATTAATAATGTTCTAAACACCAAGGCAGAACAGAATGAAAAACAAATGCGTGAACTTATTTGGTTCAAAGATCGTTCTGTGATTTAATATTCAAATGATCAATTTTATCTTCGTGGAGAATTCCGAGATTTGTGTTTCAAAGTCTTCAGTATTTTGTTGTGTTGGGCCCGGAATGGCCAAGCGTGCTAAGGCGTTCGACTCGTCATCCGAGGGTCGCGGGTTCGAATCCCAGTCGCACCAAAAATGCTCGCCCTTTCAGCCGTGGGGGCGTTATAATGTCACGGTCAATCCCACTATTCGTTGGTAAAAGAGTAGCCCAAGAGTTGGTGGTGGGTGGTGATGACTAGCTGCCTTCCCTCTAGTCTTACACTGCTAAATTAGGGACGGCTAGCGCAGATAGCTCTCGAGTAGCTTTGCGCGAAATTCAAATAAAACAAAAACAAAACTTTGCTGTGTAAATTAGTCTTGAGTAGGTTTATGATGGCGGTACCCTACGTATATTATATATATATATAAAACACTGCAATAACATTTTTATATTATTCCGTCGTTATTCTACTAAGTATTCGAATAATAACATGTAACCCTGCAATTTGATGTCAAACAAGACGAGTCGATTATCCAAAGTAAGGAAATTTGTTATCAGCATTACGACATTGAGTGAGATAGAAAGGACGTTGATCAAGTAACGTGACTTCCACCTTAGGTGCGCAATGTCTAAGACACTATTTTCTTTTATTGTGCCCCTCCCCAGTAAGTCTGCGGAATTACAACGCTAAAAACCGATTTCGTTACCCGTGGTGGGCAAAGCACAGATAGCCCATTATGTAGTTTTGCGCTTAACTTCAAAGAAAACAAACTTTCTGTTGTAAAAACGTTTATTAAAATATACAGATTTATTTATTGTTTATACATTAAAGTGTTT
Organism: Tachypleus tridentatus; assembly: GCF_004210375.1. NCBI lineage: Eukaryota > Metazoa > Arthropoda > Merostomata > Xiphosura > Limulidae > Tachypleus > Tachypleus tridentatus. The sequence continues at coordinate 127,469,366 of NC_134834.1, read as the reverse complement.
ATTACACAAAGTTACCGTCTTTTGTATACTTTATTTTATTCGAATTCTTCGAGCGACGCCCTTAATAAGTAAAGGTAAATATTTTTGGTGATAAGCTTGGCACAAATACCTAAACCACAGATATTATACTTCACATAGACGTAAATACAACACTATGTAACACAAATGTTGTTCCTGGATAGTATGTGTTACGTCTTAATTGCTTATGTTGTAAAAGTACAGAAAATGGTCATTATTCCCTTCAAACTTTGCTTTTGTAACCTGTATAATGAAATTTAGATATTAACCTATTATATATGTAAAACCGGGAAAATTTGCACATTTTCCTTTACATACGGTCTGAATAAAACAACATATGAATCAATATTTACATGTATTTGTACCAAAGTTATACAAAAATGTTTAGAAGTGAGTCGTTTTTCGAGGTTTGCGACTGTAATGGAAATCACTTTCACGTATCAGATCCCAAATGTAGTATCCCATAATGTTTTCATTATACGTTCACAGGTCAGAAAACCAAAGTTTGAAGAGAAAAATAGTTCTTTTACAATTACTTTAGGCATAAGCAATTGAAAAATAACACTTTCTGTCCAGGAACAAGAAAAAGTAACAATTTTGTTACATAGTGTTATTGGGCTTTGAGTGATACGTAAAACGAATTGCGGAATAATGTTGTTGTTTTTTTTTAATTTCGCACAAAGCTACACGAGGACTATCTGCGCTAGCCGTCCCTAATTTACCAGTGTATGACTAGAGGGAAGAGAGTTAGTTATCACCACCCACCGCCAACTCTTGGGCTACTCTTTTACCAACGAATAGTGGGATTGATCGTAACATTATAACGCCCCCACAGCTGAAAGGGCGAGCATGTTTGGTGTGACGGAGATTCGCGTCCTAACCACCTGGCCGTGCCGGGTCTTATAAAGAATGCGATCAGAGACAAAATTTCAAAATCTTCGTTAAACCTGATTAACCCGATAAACAAGATACTATAGAAAAAATGCCGTGTACATGGATATCATTTGTATGTATATACTTATTTCAAACTTTACTGTAAACCTAAATACAACATTCTGAATAGCAGGTTTTTGTTGCATTCATGTCGAAATACATACAACATTGTTTAAAATATATATTTATTTAAAACATATATCCTTCTAATATATTTAACCTTAAACTATTCTGGTTTCAGAAAGAGCACGTTAGACAATACTCATCTATTACTACTTTAGTAGTAAGGTAGAACTTATTCTGTCTCAGATATAACAAGTGGGTGAACTGGAGGTTCTGCCACCTTCACCCAGTTTCTTGTAAGTTTGTTCTTTATTATATGCAGTTTTAGTTTTAAAATATAGGAGAAAAAGGGTAATTTCACTCGCTCTTTTGCTCTGTTTCTTACGATTTCTTTCTTATAGCCGACAAGATGTTATTCTTTGGGATTCATCTGGCACTGAATCCAAAGCTGTTTTAATGCTAACAAAAGACGCTCAAGATACGTTTTCTACTACTACAGTACTAAGAAAATGCTATAGAACAAACGAGCTATGCTTAAACAAGTAAAAATGCAGACATTGCTGTGGTACCTGATATGTATCTATTAAAAAAAACGTTGAAGTGATTAAAGTTTTGGCTTACTGGTTGCGGACTAACATGTCATTCCATTTTACCAGATTGAGTTCAGCATCGTAAAAGTAAAGAGAAAATGAGAGTAAAAGAAAAGTTTAATCTTTGTGGAAGATAAAAATATAAATTTTATGAACTCCTGGGGTTGTTTTGACTTGTTCTGATTAGAAAACAATGAAAGTACAACGCATTATTATTTATTGCATTACAGTGTATTTGTTTTTGATACTAGCATACATAACTAAGATTGTATGTTTGCTCTATTTTAAATATAAAAATGAATATAAATAAGCTAACATCGAAGTGATTACTTATTTTAACAGTTACGGAGTTTGACATTTTCTCATAGGTAGATTATAGGTTTCGTGAATGACGTCCAACATATTCTAATAACCCACTGTTTCTTTGTGAAACATCCTTTACTATCCACTGTATCTTTGAATAACATCTTGCAACAGCCAGTGTTCCTTTGTATACCATCTTTTAATAACCGACAGTTTTTTTATTGGTGACCTTCAATAATCCATAGTTTCTTTGTGTAGGATGTTTAATAACCACAATTTATTTGTTTTACACACTTTATTTGTTCATAGGTTTCTAGAGAGTTTGACATTTTCTGATAGGGAATTGTGCGTAGAACATAATCTCGTAACTCATTGTTTCTTTGTATATCATCTTTTAACGACTCGTAGTCTCTTTGTACAACACATATTAATAACCCACAGTTTATTTATATAACATATTTTAATGACTACTGTTTCTTTGAATAGCATTTTTTTTTCTAAAGCAACATGTTAAATGTTGGCTTTAAGTTGTAGCTGTTTCTATAGTCAAGTGATATTAACTACAAGCATGCATTCAAAACTCTGATATGCATCAAACCATATAAAGTAGAGATATCAAACACATCAATCAAGTTGGAAGAAACACTTGACACAGCCTTGTAATCTAATGTTACTTTTATTATTATAAGATGTGCAACAATGTGCAAATTGCAATTCTTATTTTTATTTTACTAAAATCAAACACACAAGTTTAAAAAAAAACAAACCTCAACATTGGTCCACACAAACAAAATAGACACAATTGAAAAAAGGTATTAATTATAATTAATTATTAATTATAATCATGCGTTTAAAATTATGATATATTTTTATCAAAAATCTTTTACTTTTGTAGATTATTTTAACTGTAATATATTTATGAGAGTTTTTCCAATGTTCTTTTTAAAATTATAGTTTTTTTATGTAAAATAAGATGTTGATAGAAGAAAACATACTGAGTTCAGAGACCTATGTTACTAGAAGTGCTTATACGTTTCTGAGAAGATCTGTTCGTCTACAAACTCATGTTGCGTATTTAAACTATACAAATTATCACCGTATTTGCATTATGTACTGTACATTCATTACTGAAGTTACACTCTAGTGTACAATAAATGCTCCAGTTTGGAGCTCAGTAATGTGTGTAAATCAAGGTTAATGACTGGAGCTGTATAACTTTTAATGTTGGATTAACTTTACAAGAAGCTCTTCAGGATTTTTCAAAATAGTGCTTTTGCTTTCGGTGTTTTCTCATACTTTATCAAGCCTAAGTTTTAATAAGCTTCGGTAATTACGAACAGTCCATATAAATATGTTCATCGGGATAATTAAAACATGGATGAATATCCCATGTAACATTTTACAAGGCTTAAAATGCTTAGTTATGGTAAAAATTACTCAAATTAATTTTTAATATTCATTTATGGACAAACTTTCGTTAGTTATTCCAGAACGGATCTTGCTTTATGTTAATAACAATGGATTTATTTTCATATTATAAGTAAACCCGAGCAAAAATTAAAACCAACTAGAAATTATATGATATGTGACAGACGAAGTACAGTGTAAATAGCTATTGTTAGAAAAGAATTGTGGTCAAAGGTGTGGCCAGTCGATCTTTAAGAGGGTTTTAGCTATTGATCCAATTTAAATGGAAAAATAACATGTCAGAGGATACAATTTTACTAAATGTAACGTTGTTTAAGATTCTTTTAAAGCTAAGAGTACTAATTTAATTATTATTTACTTTCTTTCAGGGTAAAAGTAGAATTTTACGTGAATGAAAACACTCTCAAAGAAAGACTGCAGCTATTTTTCATAAAAAATCAGCGTTCAAGTAAGTAACAAAATAATTTATTACATCTTTATTAATAATTTATACTCTAGCAATTATTTTACTCCAACAATTATCTTAAAGGTACACATTACATAAAAATATAATTTAACACTCCATCGAAATATGAAGTTATTTTTTTAATTCTTCGTGGTAATTACTGTTGTATTTTTGACGCTATGCACTAGACTGTCAGAAAGAGGTGTCAGTATAGGTACAAATTTAAAAGTTACAGAAGGTGAAAATGATCGTTTTAATAACTTCTGGTTCCTTTAGTTCAAACAACTCCCAGTATACACCTGCAGTAATTATAGAAATAATGTATGGATAGTTAGTCCTCTCGGCTCGGCATGGCTATGTCGTTAGGGTGCTTAACTTGTAATCTGAGAATTGCGGGTTCCAATCCCTATCACACTAAACTTCCTCGTTCTTTCAGTCGTGGGGGCGTTATAATGTGACAGTAAACTCCCGAGTTACTCTTTTGCCAATGAATAGTGGGATTGACTGTCTGCGCTAGCCATCTTTTACTAAGCACTGAAAGACTTGAGGAAGGCAGCTACTCATCCTGTAGCTGTGCCCGAAATTCAAAACAAACCAAACCGTGTTACAGAAATTTACAACTTACAGAAGCTTAAATTTTCTTAAGGTATTCATGGGTAGAAACACGTGTCGTTCAGCAAAATTATTGTGACTCATGTGCTACTCTGTTGAACTAATTAAGCACAAAGAGAGGACATTAAACAAAAATAAATTATTCGATCACTATACCAGTTTCAGTATAAAGAAAAAAAAAACAAAATAAACTAGAAAATAAGACTGATTATGGGATTACTGACTCGAGAGATGAGTATCGTATAGATTCAATTAAAACGTAATTACAACCAGAAATGAGTTCCAACTGCTTTAGCCACACACGATATTATACAGAGCTAGCTTAAGTATTGAAGGTATACAAAATGAAAGAAACAACCTTTATTATTTAGTATAAGGTAATGTTTTTTACACGATGGCTTACAAAGTTTTAGACGTGCAAAGCTAAAGTGAAGTCATGTTGGATTAAAGAATCGAACCCACTAGAACTCAGATATGCACTTTGTAATGCAAGACGTTTTATATGTTACATTTTCAAAGATTTAGATCATATTTCTTTATATTTAATGTTAAAGTACTGTTTATACCCGACGTTGAGACTTAGCACTATTACATGGTTCAATATTTTAGGCATGTGGTAAGCTCGCACTGCATTTTGTATTCTATTTCCATATTGCATAAATTTTGAAATTGAATTACATATGAAATACATATAAGTTATTTTTTATTTTATTTTACTTTTGTTATATAACAACTTCACTTTAATATAATAAGTTAAAATGCCTACTTTTAAATTTTGCTCTTTCATAAAACTGACATTAACTGATAGTTTCCGTTTTTCGTTTGAAGTGATTGGATGTGATAAAAGAACCGATGAAGCGGAAATAAAATCAATAAACCTTAACATCTCTTTTACGATATAGCTTTCCTCATGCCTTCAACTCAAATTTGATCTCACCAAATGACTTTTCACTGGGTTTTTTTTTGTCTTATCTCAATGAGTAAATGTGGGCTAGCTTTACCTTGGTTTCTGGACTGTACATATAATCTCAAAGAATAAAATAGATTTTCTTTTATTTCAGTGGAACAACATGAATGATAAGTCCATATTAGGAAAAATTATCTCAAATTCCATAAAACTCAATGTTAAGGAACTTCGAATTGGTCAGTAAATTCAGAGAAAGCGAAGATTTTTCCAGTTTATTAAAAGAGATTTCTTGAAAAACATTTATTTTGCAGTAACCTATTTTGTACTCTATCAATTTTATAAAGGTTCTCAATTTTAAACTTGTTGTGAAAGGTTCGTGAATAATCTTGTATTTAGTAATAAACTTGCCGAATTCCTTTGAAATGCACTTAAGTTAAAGTTGATACATTTTAAAATGTTTCTCTCATAATTTAAAATCAGTGCGATTAAAGATTCTGTCTG
>NC_134834.1:127411654-127463066 GCF_004210375.1 Tachypleus tridentatus | reverse complement strand
TCTTTAGTGTGTACTACGTGTGATGTTGTTTCACAATAAACTGGTAACTTAACTCTTATAGTGTGTACTACGTGCGGATGTTACTTCACAATAAAACTGGTATTTAACCTTTTAGTGTGTACTCACGTGTGGATGTTACTTCACAAATAAAGTGGTATTTAACTCTTTAGTGTGTACTACGTGTGATGTTACTCACAATAAAAGTGGTACTTAACTCTTTAGTGGTACTACGTGATGTTACTTCACAATAAAACTGGTATTTAACTCCTTTAGTGTACTACGTGTGATGTTACTTCCACAATAAAACTGGTATTTAACTTTTAGTGTGTACTACGTGTGATGTTACTCACAATAAACTGGTAATTAACTCTTATAGTGTGTACTACGTGTGATGTTACTCACAATAAAGTGGTACTTAACTCTTTAGTAGTACTACGTGTGATGTTACTCACAATAATACTGGTACTTAACTCTATATGTGTACTACGTGTGATGTTACTCACAATAAAACCGGTATTTATCTCTTTAGTGTGTGTACTACGTGTGATGTTACTTTCACAATAAAACTGGTAATTTAAATCTGTAGTGTACTACGTGTGATGTTACTCACAATAAAACTGGTAATTTATCTCTTTAGTGTTTACTACCTGTGATGTAGTGTTTATTACGTGCGTGATGTTACTTCACAATAAACTGGTACTTAACCTTTAGTGTGTAGTGCGTGCGGATGTTACTTCCACAATAAACTGGTATTTAACCTTTAGTGTACTACGTGTGATGTTACTTCACAATAAACTGGTATTTAACTCTTTAGTGTGTACTACGTGCGTGATGTTACTTCACAAAAAAGTGGTAATTTAACCTTTAGTGTACTACGTGTGATGTTACTTCCACAATAAAACTGGTACTTAACTCTATAGTGTGTACTCACGTGATGTTACTTCACAATAAAACTGGTATTTAACTATTTGGTGTGTGTACTACGTGATGATGCTACTTCCATAATAAACTGCTACTTAACTCTATAGTGTGTACTACGTGTGATGTTACTTCAGAATAAAACTGGTAATTTAACTCTTAGTGTGTACTACGTGATGATGTTACTTCACAATAAAAGTGGTAACTTAACTCTTTAGTGTACTTACGTGTGATGTTACTCTCACAATAAATTGGTATTTAGCTCTTTAGTGTACTACGTGTGGATGTTGTTTCACAATAAACTGGTAACTTAACTCTATAGTGTGTACTACGTGTGATGTTACTCACAATAAAACTGGTATTTAACTCTTAGTGTACCACGTGCGATGTTACTCACACAAAAAAAGTGGTACTTAACTCTTTAGTGGTACTTACGTGTGTGATGTTACTCACAATAAAAGTGGTAATTTAACTCTTTAGTGTACTACGTGGATGTTACTCACAATAAAACTGGTATTTTAACCTTTAGTGTAACTACGTGTGATGTTACTTCACAATAAAACTAGACTTAACTCTTTAGTGTGGTACTACGTGATGTTACTCACAATAAACTGGTACTTAACTCTTTAGTGTGTACTACGTGTGATGTTACTCACAATAAAACTGGTATTTAACTCTTTAGTGTGTACTACGTGTGATGTTACTTCACAATAAAACTGGTATTTAACTCTTTAGTGTGTACTACGTGTGATGTTACTTCACAATAAATTGGTATTTACTCTTTAGTGTGTACTACGTGTGATGTTGTTTCACAATAAAACTGGTATTTAACTCTATAGTGGGTACTACGTGTGATGTTACTCACAATAAAACTGGTATTTAACCTTTAGTGTGTACTACGTGTGATGTTACTCACATAAAAAGTGGTAAATTTAACTCTTTAGTGTACTACGTGTAATGTTACTCACAATAAAAGTGGTACTTTAACTTTAGTGTACTACGTGTGATGTTACTCACAATAAAACTGGTATTTAACCTTTAGTGTGTACTACGTGTGATGTTACTTCACAATAAACTGGTATTTAACCTTTAGTGTGTACTACGTGTGATGTTACTTCACAATAAAACTGGTATTTAACTCTTAGTGTACTACGTGTGATGTTACTTCACAATAAAAGTGGTATTTAACCTTTAGTGTACTACTACGTGTGATGTTACTCACAATAAAACTGGTATTTAACTCTTTAGTGTGTACTACGTGTGATGTTACTTCACAATAAAACTGTTATTTAACTCTTTAGTGTGTACTACGTGTGATGTTACTTCACAATAAAACTGGTAATTAACCTTTATAGTGTACTACGTGTGATGTTACTCACAATAAAAGTAGTATTTAACTCTTTAGTGTGTACTACGTGTGATGTTACTCACAATAAAACTGGTACTTAACTCTATAGTGTGTACTACGTGTGATGTTACTTCACAATAAACTGGTACTTAACTCTATAGTGTGTACTACGTGTGATGTTACTCACAATAAAAGTGGTACTTAACTCTTTAGTGTGTACTACGTGTGATGTTACTCACAATAAAAGTGGTAATTTAACTCTATAGTGTACAACGTGTGATGTTACTCACAATAAAACCGGTATTTATCTCTTTAGTGTACTACGTGTGATGTTACTTCACAATAAAACTGGTACTTTAACCTTTAGTAGTGTACTACGTGTGATGTTACTTCACAATAAAACTGGTACTTTATCTCTTAGTGTGTACTACGTGCGGATGTTACTCACAATAAACTGGTATTTAACCTTTAGTGTGTACAACGTGTGATGTTACTTCACAATAAAACTGGTAATTAACTCTATAGTGTGTACTACGTGTGATGTTACTCACAATAAAAGTGGTACTTAACTCTTTAGTGTGTACTACGTGTGATGTTACTCACAATAAACTGGTACTTAACTCTATAGTGTGTACTACGTGCGGATGTTACTCACAATAAAACCGGTACTTATCTCTTTAGTGTGTACTACGTGTGATGTTACTTCACAAAACTGGTACTTAACTCTGTAGTGTGTACTACGTGTGATGTTACTTCACAATAAAACTGGTACTTATCTCTTTAGTGTACTACGTGTGATGTTACTCACAATAAAACTGCTACTTAACTCTATAGTGTACTACGTGTGATGTTACTCACAATAAAAGTGGTAATTAACTCTTTAGTGTTTACTACCTGTGATGTAGTGTTTATTACGTGTGATGTTACTTCACAATAAAACTGGTACTTAACTCTTTAGTGTGTAGTACGTGTGATGTTACTTCACAATAAAACTGGTATTTAACTCTTTAGTGTGTACTACGTGTGATGTTACTCACAATAAAACTGGTATTTAACCTTTAGTGTGTACTACGTGTGATGTTACTCACAATAAAACTGGTAATTAACTCTATAGTGTGTACTACGTGTGATGTTACTTCACAATAAAAGTGGTATTTAACTCTTTAGTGTGGTACTACGTGATGTTACTCACAATAAACTGGTACTTAACTCTATAGTGTGTACTACGTGTGATGTTACTCACAATAAAACTGATATTTAACTATTTGCGTGTACTACGTGTGATGTTACTTCATAATAAAACTGCTACTTAACTCTATAGTGTGTACTACGTGTGATGTTACTCACAATAAAACTGGTACTTAACTCTTTAGTGTACTACGTGTGATGTTACTTCACAATAAAAGTGGTACTTAACTCTTTAGTGTACTACGTGTGATGTTACTTCACAATAAAACTGGTACTTAACTCTTTAGTGTGTACTACGTGTGATGTTACTTCACAATAAACTGGCACTTAACTCTTTAGTGTGTACTACGTGATGTTACTTCACAATAAAACTGGTATTTAACTCTTTAGTGTACTACGTGTGATGTTACTACAGATTAAAACTTGTATGTAACTCCTTTAGTGTACTACGTGTGATGTTACTACAAAAACTGGTACTTAACTCTTTAGTATGTACTACGTGTGATGTTACTCACAATAAAACTGGTATTTATCTCTTTAGTGTGTACTACGTGTGATGTCACTTCACAATAAATTGGTATTTAGCTCTTTAGTGTACTACGTGTGATGTTGTTTCACAATAAAACTGGTACTTAACCTTTAGTACGTGTGATGTTACTTTACAATAAAACTGGTATTTATCTCTTTTAGTGTGTACTACGTGTGATGTTACTTCACAATAAATTGGTATTTAGCTCTTTAGTGTGTACTACGTGTGATGTTGTTTCACAATAAAACTGGTACTTAACTCTATAGTGTGTACTACGTGTGATGTTACTTCACAATAAAACTGGTATTTAACTCTTTAGTGTGTACTACGTGTGATGTTACTCACAATAAAAGTGGTAATTTAACCTTTAGTGTACTACGTGTGATGTTACTCACAATAAAAGTGGTACTTAACCTTTAGTGTGTACTACGTGTGATGTTACTTCACAATAAAACTGGTATTTAACTCTTTAGTGTGTACTACGTGTGATGTTACTTCACAATAAAACTGGTACTTAACTCTTTAGTGTGTACTACGTGTGATGTTACTTCACAATAAAACTGGTAATTAACTCTATAGTGTGTACTACGTGTGATGTTACTCACAATAAAAGTGGTAATTTAACTCTTTAGTGTGTACTACGTGTGATGTTACTTCACAATAATACTGGTACTTAACTCTATAGTGTGTACTACGTGTGATGTTACTTCACAATAAAACCGGTACTTATCTCTTTAGTGTGTACTACGTGTGATGTTACTTCACAATAAAACTGGTACTTAACTCTGTAGTGTACTACGTGTGATGTTACTTCACAATAAAACTGGTACTTATCTCTTTAGTGTTTACTACCTGTGATGTAGTGTTTATTACGTGTGATGTTACTCACAATAAAACTGGTACTTAACCTTTAGTGTGTAGTGCGTGTGATGTTACTTCACAATAAAACTGGTATTTAACTCTTTAGTGTGTACTACGTGTGATGTTACTTCACAATAAAACTGGTATTTAACTCTTTAGTGTGTACTACGTGTGATGTTACTTCACAATAAAAGTGGTACTTAACTCTTTAGTGTGTACTACGTGTGATGTTACTTCACAATAAAACTGGTACTTAACTCTATAGTGTGTACTACGTGTGATGTTACTTCACAATAAAACTGGTATTTAACTATTTGGTGTACTACGTGTGATGTTACTTCATAATAAACTGCTACTTAACTCTATAGTGTACTACGTGTGATGTTACTTCAGAATAAAACTGGTACTTAACTCTTTAGTGTGTACTACGTGTGATGTTACTTCACAATAAAAGTGGTACTTAACTCTTTAGTGTGTACTACGTGTGATGTTACTTCACAATAAATTGGTATTTAGCTCTTTAGTGTGTACTACGTGTGATGTTATTTCACAATAAAACTGGTACTTAACTCTTTAGTGTGTACTACGTGTGATGTTACTCACAATAAAACTGGTATTTAACTCTTTAGTGTGTACTACGTGTGATGTTATTTCACAATAAAACTGATATTTATCTCTTTAGTGTACTACGTGTGATGTTACTTCACAATAAATTGGTATTTAGCTCTTTAGTGTGTACTACGTGTGATGTTGTTTCACAATAAAACTGGTATTTAACTCTTTAGTGTGTAGTACGTGTGATGTTACTTCACAATAAAACTGGTATTTATCTCTTTAGTGTGTACTACGTGTGATGTTACTTTACAATAAATTGGTATTTAGCTCTTTAGTGTGTACTACGTGTGATGTTGTTTCACAATAAAACTGGTACTTAACTCTATAGTGTACTACGTGTGATGTTACTCACAATAAAACTGGTATTTAACTCTTTAGTGTGTACTACGTGTGATGTTACTCACAATAAAAAGTGGTAATTTAACTCTTTAGTGTGTACTACGTGTGATGTTACTTCACAATAAAAGTGGTACTTAACTCTTTAGTGTGTACTACGTGTGATGTTACTTCACAATAAAACTGGTATTTAACTCTTTAGTGTGTACTACGTGTGATGTTACTTCACAATAAAACTGGTATTTAACTCTTTAGTGTGTACTACGTGTGATGTTACTTCACAATAAAACTGGTAATTAACTCTATAGTGTACTACGTGTGATGTTACTTCACAAAAAAACTGGTACTTTAACTCTTTAGTGTGTACTACGTGATGTTACTTCACAATAAAACTGGTATTTAACTCTATAGTGTACTACGTGTGATGTTACTTCACAATAAAACTGGTATTTATCTCTTTAGTGTACTACGTGTGATGTTACTTCACAATAAAACTGGTACTTTAACTCTGTAGTGTGTACTACGTGTGATGTTACTTCACAATAAAACTGGTACTTATCTCTTTAGTGTGTACTACGTGTGATGTTACTTCACAATAAAACTGCTATTTAACTCTATAGTGTGTACTACGTGTGATGTTACTTCACAATAAAAGTGGTACTTAACTCTTTAGTGTTTACTACCTGTGATGTAGTGTTTATTACGTGTGATGTTACTTCACAATAAAACTGGTACTTTAACTCTTTAGTGTGTACTACGTGTGATGTTACTTCACAATAAACTGGTATTTAACTCTTTAGTGTGTACTACGTGTGATGTTACTTCACAATAAAACTGGTATTTAACTCTTTAGTGTGTACTACGTGTGATGTTACTTCACAATAAAAGTGGTACTTAACTCTTTAGTGTGTACTACGTGTGATGTTACTTCACAATAAAACTGGTACTTAACTCTATAGTGTACTACGTGTGATGTTACTTCACAATAAAACTGGTATTTAACTATTTGGTGTATTACGTGTGATGTTACTTCATAATAAAACTGCTACTTAACTCTATAGTGTGTACTACGAGTGATGTTACTTCAGAATAAAACTGGTACTTAACTCTTTAGTGTGTACTACGTGTGATGTTACTTCACAATAAAAGTGGTAATTAACTCTTTAGTGTGTACTACGTGTGATGTTACTTCACAATAAATTGGTATTTAGCTCTTTAGTGTGTACTACGTGTGATGTTACTCACAATAAAACTGGTACTTAACTCTATAGTGTACTACGTGTGATGTTACTTCACAATAAAACTGGTACTTAACTCTTTAGTGTGTACTACGTGTGATGTTACTTCACAATAAAACTGGTACTTTAACTCTTTAGTGTGTACTACGTGTGATGTTACTTCACAATAAAACTGGTACTTAACTCTTTAGTGTGTACTACGTGTGATGTTACTCACAATAAAACTGGTATTTAACTCTTTAGTGTACTACGTGTGATGTTACTTCACAATAAAACTGGTATTTAACTCTTTAGTGTGTACTACGTGTGATGTTACTTCACAATAAAACTGGTATTTAACTCTTTAGTGTGTACTACGTGTGATGTTACTTCACAATAAAAGTGGTATTTAACTCTTTAGTGTGTACTACGTGTGATGTTACTTCACAATAAAACTGGTATTTAACTCTTTAGTGTGTACTACGTGTGATGTTACTTCACAATAAAACTGGTATTTAACTCTTTAGTGTGTACTACGTGTGATGTTACTTCACAATAAAACTGGTACTTAACTCTTTAGTGTGTACTACGTGTGATGTTACTTCACAATAAAACTGCTACTTAACTCTATAGTGTGTACTACGTGTGATGTTACTTCACAATAAAACTGGTACTTAACTCTTTAGTGTTTACTACCTGTGATGTAGTGTTTATTACGTGTGATGTTACTTCACAATAAAACTGGTACTTAACTCTTTAGTGTGTACTACGTGTGATGTTACTTCACAATAAAACTGGTATTTAACTCTTTAGTGTGTACTACGTGTGATGTTACTTCACAATAAAACTGGTATTTAACTCTTTAGTGTGTACTACGTGTGATGTTACTTCACAATAAAAGTGGTACTTAACTTTTTAGTGTGTACTACGTGTGATGTTACTTCACAATAAAACTGGTACTTAACTCTATTGTGTGTACTACGTGTGATGTTACTTCACAATAAAACTGGTATTTAACTATTTGGTGTGTATTACGTGTGATGTTACTTCACAATAAAACTGCTACTTAACTCTATAGTGTGTACTACGTGTGATGTTACTTCACAATAAAACTGGTATTTAACTCTTTAGTGTGTAGTACGTGTGATGTTACTTCACAATAAAACTGGTATTTAACTCTTTAGTGTGTACTACGTGTGATGTTACTTCACAATAAATTGGTATTTAGCTCTTTAGTGTGTACTACGTGTGATGTTACTTCACAATAAAACTGGTACTTAACTCTATAGTGTGTACTACGTGTGATGTTACTTCAGAATAAAACTGGTACTTAACTCTTTAGTGTGTACTACGTGTGATGTTACTTCACAATAAAAGTGGTACTTAACTCTTTAGTGTGTACTACGTGTGATGTTACTTCACAATAAAAGTGGTACTTAACTCTTTAGTGTGTACTACGTGTGATGTTACTTCACAATAAAACTGGTATTTAACTCTTTAGTGTGTACTACGTGTGATGTTACTTCACAATAAAACTGGTATTTAACTCTTTAGTGTGTACTACGTGTGATGTTACTTCACAATAAAACTGGTATTTAACTCTTTAGTGTGTACTACGTGTGATGTTACTTCACAATAAAACTGGTACTTAACTCTTTAGTGTGTACTACGTGTGATGTTACTTCACAATAAAACTGGTATTTATCTCTTTAGTGTGTACTACGTGTGATGTCACTTCACAATAAATTGGTATTTAGCTCTTTAGTGTATACTACGTGTGATGTTGTTTCACAATAAAACTGGTACTTAACTTTTTGGTGTGTAGTACGTGTGATGTTACTTTACAATAAAACTGGTATTTATCTCTTTAGTGTGTACTACGTGTGATGTTACTTCACAATAAATTGGTATTTAGCTCTTTAGTGTGTACTACGTGTGATGTTGTTTCACAATAAAACTGGTACTTAACTCTATAGTGTGTACTACGTGTGATGTTACTTCACAATAAAACTGGTATTTAACTCTTTAGTGTGTACTACGTGTGATGTTACTTCACAATAAAAGTGGTACTTAACTCTTTAGTGTGTACTACGTGTGATGTTACTTCACATAAAAAGTGGTACTTAACTCTTTAGTGTGTACTACGTGTGATGTTACTTCACAATAAAACTGGTATTTAACTCTTTAGTGTGTACTACGTGTGATGTTACTTCACAATAAAACTGGTATTTAACTCTTTAATGTGTACTACGCGTGATGTTACTTCACAATAAAACTGGTAATTAACTCTATAGTGTGTACTACGTGTGATGTTACTTCACAATAAAAGTGGTACTTAACTCTTTAGTGTGTACTACGTGTGATGTTACTTCACAATAAAACTGGTACTTAACTCTATAGTGTGTACTACGTGTGATGTTACTTCACAATAAAACCGGTACTTATCTCTTTAGTGTGTACTACGTGTGATGTTACTTCACAATAAAACTGGTACTTAACTCTGTAGTGTGTACTACGTGTGATGTTACTTCACAATAAAACTGGTACTTATCTCTTTTGTGTGTACTACGTGTGATGTTACTTCACAATAAAACTGCTACTTAACTCTATAGTGTGTACTACGTGTGATGTTACTTCACAATAAAAGTGGTTCTTAACTCTTTAGTGTTTACTACCTGTGATGTAGTGTTTATTACGTGTGATGTTACTTCACAATAAAACTGGTACTTAACTCTTTAGTGTGTAGTGCGTGTGATGTTACTTCACAATAAAACTGGTATTTAACTCTTTAGTGTGTACTACGTGTGATGTTACTTCACAATAAAACTGGTATTTAACTCTTTAGTGTGTACTACGTGTGATGTTACTTCACAATAAAACTGGTACTTAACTCTTTAGTGTGTACTACGTGTGATGTTACTTCACAATAAAACTGGTACTTAACTCTATAGTGTGTACTACGTGTGATGTTACTTCACAATAAAACTGGTATTTAACTCTTTGGTGTGTACTACGTGTGATGTTACTTCACAATAAAACTGCTACTTAACTCTATAGTGTACTACGTGTGATGTTACTTCACAATAAAACTGGTACTTAACTCTTTAGTGTGTACTACGTGTGATGTTACTTCACAATAAAAGTGGTACTTAACTCTTTAGTGTGTACTACGTGTGATGTTACTTCACAATAAAATTGGTATTTAACTCTTTAGTGTGTACTACGTGTGATGTTATTTCACAATAAAACTGGTACTTAACTCTTTAGTGTGTACTACGTGTGATGTTACTTCACAATAAAACTGGTACTTAACTCTTTAGTGTGTACTACGTGTGATGTTACTTCACAATAAAACTGGTATTTAACTCTTTAGTGTGTACTACGTGTGATGTTACTTCACAATAAAACTGGTACTTAACTCTTTGGTGTGTAGTACGTGTGATGTTACTTCACAATAAAACTGGTATTTAACTCTTTAGTGTGTACTACGTGTGATGTTACTTCACAATAAAACTGGTATTTAACTCTTTAGTGTGTACTACGTGTGATGTTACTTCACAATAAAACTGGTAATTAACTCTATAGTGTGTACTACGTGTGATGTTACTTCACAATAAAACTGGTACTTAACTCTTTAGTGTGTACTACGTGTGATGTTACTTCACAATAAAACTGGTACTTAACTCTTTAGTGTGTACTACGTGTGATGTTACTTCACAATAAAACTGGTATTTAACTATTTGGTGTGTACTACGTGTGATGTTACTTCACAATAAAACTGGTACTTAACTCTATAGTGTACTACGTGTGATGTTACTTCACAATAAAACTGGTATTTAACTCTTTAGTGTGTACTACGTGTGATGTTACTTCACAATAAAAGTGGTACTTAACTCTTTAGTGTGTACTACGTGTGATGTTACTTCACAATAAAACTGGTACTTTAACTCTTTAGTGTGTACTACGTGTGATGTTACTTCACAATAAAACTGGTACTTAACTCTTTAGTGTGTACTACGTGTGATGTTACTTCACAATAAAACTGGTATTTAACTCTTTAGTGTGTACTACGTGTGATGTTACTACACAATAAAACTGGTATTTAACTCTTTAGTGTGTACTACGTGTGATGTTACTTCACAATAAAACTGGTACTTAACTCTTTAGTGTGTACTACGTGTGATGTTACTTCACAATAAAACTGGTATTTATCTCTTTAGTGTGTACTACGTGTGATGTTACTTCACAATAAAACTGGTATTTAACTCTTTAGTGTGTACTACGTGTGATGTTGTTTCACAATAAAACTGGTACTTAACTCTTTAGTGTGTACTACGTGTGATGTTACTTCACAATAAAACTGGTATTTATCTCTTTAGTGTGTACTACGTGTGATGTTACTTCACAATAAAACTGGTATTTAGCTCTTTAGTGTGTACTACGTGTGATGTTACTTCACAATAAAACTGGTACTTAACTCTATAGTGTGTACTACGTGTGATGTTACTTCACAATAAAACTGGTATTTAACTCTTTAGTGTGTACTACGTGTGATGTTACTTCACAATAAAACTGGTACTTAACTCTTTAGTGTGTACTACGTGTGATGTTACTTCACAATAAAACTGGTACTTAACTCTTTAGTGTGTACTACGTGTGATGTTACTTCACAATAAAACTGGTATTTAACTCTTTAGTGTGTACTACGTGTGATGTTACTTCACAATAAAACTGGTACTTAACTCTTTAGTGTGTACTACGTGTGATGTTACTTCACAATAAAACTGGTACTTAACTCTATAGTGTGTACTACGTGTGATGTTACTTCACAATAAAAGTGGTACTTAACTCTTTAGTGTTTACTACCTGTGATGTAGTGTTTATTACGTGTGATGTTACTTCACAATAAAACTGGTACTTAACTCTTTAGTGTGTAGTACGTGTGATGTTACTTCACAATAAAACTGGTATTTAACTCTTTAGTGTGTACTACGTGTGATGTTACTTCACAATAAAACTGGTATTTAACTCTTTAGTGTGTACTACGTGTGATGTTACTTCACAATAAAACTGGTACTTAACTCTTTAGTGTGTACTACGTGTGATGTTACTTCACAATAAAACTGGTATTTAACTCTTTAGTGTGTACTACGTGTGATGTTACTTCACAATAAAACTGGTACTTAACTCTTTAGTGTGTACTACGTGTGATGTTACTTCACAATAAAAGTGGTACTTAACTCTTTAGTGTGTACTACGTGTGATGTTACTTCACAATAAAACTGGTACTTAACTCTTTAGTGTGTACTACGTGTGATGTTACTTCACAATAAAACTGGTACTTAACTCTTTAGTGTGTACTACGTGTGATGTTACTTCACAATAAAACTGGTATTTAACTCTTTAGTGTGTACTACGTGTGATGTTACTACAGAATAAAACTTGTATTTAACTCTTTAGTGTGTACTACGTGTGATGTTACTTCACAATAAAACTGGTACTTAACTCTTTAGTGTGTACTACGTGTGATGTTACTTCACAATAAAACTGGTATTTATCTCTTTAGTGTGTACTACGTGTGATGTCACTTCACAATAAATTGGTATTTAGCTCTTTAGTGTGTACTACGTGTGATGTTGTTTCACAATAAAACTGGTACTTACCTCTTTGGTGTGTAGTACGTGTGATGTTCCTTCACAATAAAACTGCTACTTAACTCTATAGTGTCTACTACGTGTGATGTTACTTCACAATAAAAGTGGTACTTAACTCTTTAGTGTTTACTACCTGTGATGTAGTGTTTATTACGTGTGATGTTACTTCACAATAAAACTGGTACTTAACTCTTTAGTGTGTAGTGCGTGTGATGTTACTTCACAATAAAACTGGTATTTAACTCTTTAGTGTGTACTACGTGTGATGTTACTTCACAATAAAACTGGTATTTAACTCTTTAGTGTGTACTACGTGTGATGTTACTTCACAATAAAAGTGGTACTTAACTCTTTAGTGTGTACTACGTGTGATGTTACTTCACAATAAAACTGGTACTTAACTCTATAGTGTGTACTACGTGTGATGTTACTTCACAATAAAACTGGTATTTAACTATTTGGTGTGTACTACGTGTGATGTTACTTCACAATAAAACTGGTACTTAACTCTATAGTGTGTACTACGTGTGATGTTACTTCACAATAAAACTGGTACTTAACTCTTTAGTGTGTACTACGTGTGATGTTACTTCACAATAAAAGTGGTACTTAACTCTTTAGTGTGTACTACGTGTGATGTTACTTCACAATAAATTGGTATTTAGCTCTTTAGTGTGTACTACGTGTGATGTTACTTCACAATAAAACTGGTACTTAACTCTTTAGTGTGTACTACGTGTGATGTTACTTCACAATAAAACTGGTACTTAACTCTTTAGTGTGTACTACGTGTGATGTTACTTCACAATAAAACTGGTATTTAACTCTTTAGTGTGTACTACGTGTGATGTTACTTCACAATAAAACTGGTACTTAACTCTTTAGTGTGTACTACGTGTGATGTTACTTCACAATAAAACTGGTACTTAACTCTTTAGTGTGTACTACGTGTGATGTTACTTCACAATAAAACTGGTATTTAACTCTTTAGTGTGTACTACGTGTGATGTTACTACAGAATAAAACTTGTATTTAACTCTTTAGTGTGTAGTACGTGTGATGTTACTTTACAATAAAACTGGTATTTATCTCTTTAGTGTGTACTACGTGTGATGTTACTTCACAATAAATTGGTATTTAACTCTTTAGTGTGTACTACGTGTGATGTTGTTTCACAATAAAACTGGTACTTAACTCTATAGTGTGTACTACGTGTGATGTTACTTCACAATAAAACTGGTATTTAACTCTTTAGTGTGTACTACGTGTGATGTTACTTCACAATAAAACTGGTACTTAACTCTTTAGTGTGTACTACGTGTGATGTTACTTCACAATAAAAGTGGTACTTAACTCTTTAGTGTGTACTACGTGTGATGTTACTTCACAATAAAACTGGTATTTAACTCTTTAGTGTGTACTACGTGTGATGTTACTTCACAATAAAACTGGTATTTAACTCTTTAGTGTACTACGTGTGATGTTACTTCACAATAAAACTGGTAATTAACTCTATAGTGTGTACTACGTGTGATGTTACTTCACAATAAAAGTGGTACTTAACTCTTTAGTGTGTACTACGTGTGATGTTACTTCACAATAAAACTGGTACTTAACTCTATAGTGTGTACTACGTGTGATGTTACTTCACAATAAAACTGGTATTTATCTCTTTAGTGTGTACTACGTGTGATGTTACTTCACAATAAAACTGGTACTTAACTCTTTAGTGTGTACTACGTGTGATGTTACTTCACAATAAAACTGGTACTTAACTCTTTAGTGTGTACTACGTGTGATGTTACTTCACAATAAAACTGGTACTTAACTCTATAGTGTGTACTACGTGTGATGTTACTTCACAATAAAACTGGTACTTAACTCTTTAGTGTGTACCTGTGATGTAGTGTTTATTACGTGTGATGTTACTTCACAATAAAACTGGTACTTAACTCTTTAGTGTGTACTACGTGTGATGTTACTTCACAATAAAACTGGTATTTAACTCTTTAGTGTGTACTACGTGTGATGTTACTTCACAATAAAACTGGTATTTAACTCTTTAGTGTGTACTACGTGTGATGTTACTTCACAATAAAAGTGGTACTTAACTCTTTAGTGTGTACTACGTGTGATGTTACTTCACAATAAAACTGGTACTTAACTCTATAGTGTGTACTACGTGTGATGTTACTTCACAATAAAACTGGTATTTAACTCTTTGGTGTGTACTACGTGTGATGTTACTTCATAATAAAACTGGTACTTAACTCTTTAGTGTGTACTACGTGTGATGTTACTTCACAATAAAACTGGTACTTAACTCTTTAGTGTGTACTACGTGTGATGTTACTTCACAATAAAACTGGTACTTAACTCTTTAGTGTGTACTACGTGTGATGTTATTTCACAATAAATTGGTATTTAACTCTTTAGTGTGTACTACGTGTGATGTTACTTCACAATAAAACTGGTACTTAACTCTTTAGTGTGTACTACGTGTGATGTTACTTCACAATAAAACTGGTACTTAACTCTTTAGTGTGTACTACGTGTGATGTTACTTCACAATAAAACTGGTATTTAACTCTTTAGTGTGTACTACGTGTGATGTTACTTCACAATAAAACTGGTATTTAACTCTTTAGTGTGTACTACGTGTGATGTTACTTCACAATAAAACTGGTATTTAACTCTTTAGTGTGTACTACGTGTGATGTTACTTCACAATAAAACTGGTACTTAACTCTTTAGTGTGTACTACGTGTGATGTTACTTCACAATAAAACTGGTACTTAACTCTTTAGTGTGTACTACGTGTGATGTTACTTCACAATAAAACTGGTATTTAACTCTTTAGTGTGTACTACGTGTGATGTTACTTCACAATAAAACTGGTACTTAACTCTTTAGTGTGTACTACGTGTGATGTTACTTCACAATAAAACTGGTACTTAACTCTTTAGTGTGTACTACGTGTGATGTTACTTCACAATAAAACTGGTACTTAACTCTTTAGTGTGTACTACGTGTGATGTTACTTCACAATAAAACTGGTACTTAACTCTTTAGTGTGTACTACGTGTGATGTTACTTCACAATAAAACTGGTACTTAACTCTTTAGTGTGTACTACGTGTGATGTTACTTCACAATAAAACTGGTACTTAACTCTTTAGTGTGTACTACGTGTGATGTTACTTCACAATAAAACTGGTACTTAACTCTTTAGTGTGTACTACGTGTGATGTTACTTCACAATAAAACTGGTATTTAACTCTTTAGTGTGTGACTACGTGTGATGTTACTTCACAATAAAACTGGTATTTAACTCTTTAGTGTGTACTACGTGTGATGTTACTTCACAATAAAACTGGTATTTAACTCTTTAGTGTGTACTACGTGTGATGTTACTTCACAATAAAACTGGTACTTAACTCTTTAGTGTGTACTACGTGTGATGTTACTTCACAATAAAACTGGTACTTAACTCTATAGTGTGTACTACGTGTGATGTTACTTCACAATAAAACTGGTATTTAACTCTTTAGTGTGTACTACGTGTGATGTTACTTCACAATAAAACTGGTACTTAACTCTTTAGTGTGTACTACGTGTGATGTTACTTCACAATAAAACTGGTACTTAACTCTTTAGTGTGTACTACGTGTGATGTTACTTCACAATAAAAGTGGTACTTAACTCTTTAGTGTGTACTACGTGTGATGTTACTTCACAATAAATTGGTATTTAACTCTTTAGTGTGTACTACGTGTGATGTTACTTCACAATAAAACTGGTACTTAACTCTTTAGTGTGTACTACGTGTGATGTTACTTCACAATAAAACTGGTACTTAACTCTTTAGTGTGTACTACGTGTGATGTTACTTCACAATAAAACTGGTATTTAACTCTTTAGTGTGTACTACGTGTGATGTTACTTCACAATAAAACTGGTATTTAACTCTTTAGTGTGTACTACGTGTGATGTTACTTCACAATAAAACTGGTAATTAACTCTTTAGTGTGTACTACGTGTGATGTTACTTCACAATAAAACTGGTACTTAACTCTTTAGTGTGTACTACGTGTGATGTTACTTCACAATAAAACTGGTACTTAACTCTTTAGTGTGTACTACGTGTGATGTTACTTCACAATAAAACTGGTATTTAACTCTTTAGTGTGTACTACGTGTGATGTTACTTCACAATAAAACTGGTACTTAACTCTTTAGTGTGTACTACGTGTGATGTTACTTCACAATAAAACTGGTACTTAACTCTTTAGTGTGTACTACGTGTGATGTTACTTCACAATAAAACTGGTACTTAACTCTTTAGTGTGTACTACGTGTGATGTTACTTCACAATAAAACTGGTACTTAACTCTTTAGTGTGTACTACGTGTGATGTTACTTCACAATAAAACTGGTACTTAACTCTTTAGTGTGTACTACGTGTGATGTTACTTCACAATAAAACTGGTATTTAACTCTTTAGTGTGTACTACGTGTGATGTTACTTCACAATAAAACTGGTATTTAACTCTTTAGTGTGTACTACGTGTGATGTTACTTCACAATAAAACTGGTACTTAACTCTTTAGTGTGTACTACGTGTGATGTTACTTCACAATAAAACTGGTATTTATCTCTTTAGTGTGTACTACGTGTGATGTTACTTCACAATAAATTGGTATTTAACTCTTTAGTGTGTACTACGTGTGATGTTGTTTCACAATAAAACTGGTACTTAACTCTTTGGTGTGTAGTACGTGTGATGTTACTTCACAATAAAACTGGTATTTAACTCTTTAGTGTGTACTACGTGTGATGTTACTTCACAATAAAACTGGTATTTAACTCTTTAGTGTGTACTACGTGTGATGTTGTTTCACAATAAAACTGGTACTTAACTCTATAGTGTGTACTACGTGTGATGTTACTTCACAATAAAACTGGTATTTAACTCTTTAGTGTGTACTACGTGTGATGTTACTTCACAATAAAAGTGGTACTTAACTCTATAGTGTGTACTACGTGTGATGTTACTTCACAATAAAACTGGTACTTAACTCTTTAGTGTGTACTACGTGTGATGTTACTTCACAATAAAACTGGTACTTAACTCTTTAGTGTGTACTACGTGTGATGTTACTTCACAATAAAACTGGTATTTAACTCTTTAGTGTGTACTACGTGTGATGTTACTTCACAATAAAACTGGTACTTAACTCTTTAGTGTGTACTACGTGTGATGTTACTTCACAATAAAACTGGTACTTAACTCTTTAGTGTGTACTACGTGTGATGTTACTTCACAATAAAACCGGTACTTATCTCTTTAGTGTGTACTACGTGTGATGTTACTTCACAATAAAACTGGTACTTAACTCTGTAGTGTGTACTACGTGTGATGTTACTTCACAATAAAACTGGTACTTATCTCTTTAGTGTGTACTACGTGTGATGTTACTTCACAATAAAACTGGTACTTAACTCTATAGTGTGTACTACGTGTGATGTTACTTCACAATAAAAGTGGTACTTAACTCTTTAGTGTTTACTACCTGTGATGTAGTGTTTATTACGTGTGATGTTACTTCACAATAAAACTGGTACTTAACTCTTTAGTGTGTAGTGCGTGTGATGTTACTTCACAATAAAACTGGTATTTAACTCTTTAGTGTGTACTACGTGTGATGTTACTTCACAATAAAACTGGTATTTAACTCTTTAGTGTGTACTACGTGTGATGTTACTTCACAATAAAAGTGGTACTTAACTCTTTAGTGTGTACTACGTGTGATGTTACTTCACAATAAAACTGGTACTTAACTCTATAGTGTGTACTACGTGTGATGTTACTTCACAATAAAACTGAAATTTAACTATTTGGTGTGTACTACGTGTGATGTTACTTCACAATAAAACTGGTACTTAACTCTATAGTGTGTACTACGTGTGATGTTACTTCACAATAAAACTGGTACTTAACTCTTTAGTGTGTACTACGTGTGATGTTACTTCACAATAAAAGGGTACTTAACTCTTTAGTGTGTACTACGTGTGATGTTACTTCACAATAAATTGGTATTTAACTCTTTAGTGTGTACTACGTGTGATGTTACTCACAATAAAACTGGTATTTAACTCTTTAGTGTGTACTACGTGTGATGTTACTTCACAATAAAACTGGTACTTAACTCTTTAGTGTGTACTACGTGTGATGTTACTTCACAATAAAACTGGTACTTAACTCTTTAGTGTGTACTACGTGTGATGTTACTTCACAATAAAACTGGTACTTAACTCTTTAGTGTGTACTACGTGTGATGTTACTTCACAATAAAACTGGTATTTAACTCTTTAGTGTGTACTACGTGTGATGTTACTTCACAATAAAACTGGTATTTAACTCTTTAGTGTGTACTACGTGTGATGTTACTTCACAATAAAACTGGTACTTAACTCTTTAGTGTGTACTACGTGTGATGTTACTTCACAATAAATTGGTATTTAACTCTTTAGTGTGTACTACGTGTGATGTTACTTCACAATAAAACTGGTACTTAACTCTTTAGTGTGTACTACGTGTGATGTTACTTCACAATAAAACTGGTACTTAACTCTTTGTGTGTACTACGTGTGATGTTACTTCACAATAAAACTGGTATTTAACTCTTTAGTGTGTATTACGTGTGATGTTACTTCACAATAAAACTGGTACTTAACTCTATAGTGTGTACTACGTGTGATGTTACTTCACAATAAAACTGGTACTTAACTCTTTAGTGTGTACTACGTGTGATGTTACTTCACAATAAAAGTGGTACTTAACTCTTTAGTGTGTACTACGTGTGATGTTACTTCACAATAAAACTGGTATTTAACTCTTTAGTGTGTACTACGTGTGATGTTACTTCACAATAAAACTGGTACTTAACTCTATAGTGTGTACTACGTGTGATGTTACTTCAGAATAAAACTGGTACTTAACTCTTTAGTGTGTACTACGTGTGATGTTACTTCACAATAAAAGTGGTACTTAACTCTTTAGTGTGTACTACGTGTGATGTTACTTCACAATAAAACTGGTACTTAACTCTTTAGTGTGTACTACGTGTGATGTTACTTCACAATAAAACTGGTACTTAACTCTTTAGTGTGTACTACGTGTGATGTTACTTCACAATAAAACTGGTATTTAACTCTTTAGTGTGTACTACGTGTGATGTTACTACAGAATAAAACTTGTATTTAACTCTTTAGTGTGTACTACGTGTGATGTTACTTCACAATAAAACTGGTACTTAACTCTTTAGTGTGTACTACGTGTGATGTTACTTCACAATAAAACTGGTATTTATCTCTTTAGTGTGTACTACGTGTGATGTTACTTCACAATAAATTGGTATTTAACTCTTTAGTGTGTACTACGTGTGATGTTGTTTCACAATAAAACTGGTACTTAACTTTTGGTGTGTACTACGTGTGATGTTACTTCACAATAAAACTGGTATTTATCTCTTTAGTGTGTACTACGTGTGATGTTACTTCACAATAAATTGGTATTTAGCTCTTTAGTGTGTACTACGTGTGATGTTGTTTCACAATAAAACTGGTACTTAACTCTATAGTGTGTACTACGTGTGATGTTACTTCACAATAAAACTGGTATTTAACTCTTTAGTGTGTACTACGTGTGATGTTACTTCACAATAAAAGTGGTATTTAACTCTTTAGTGTGTACTACGTGTGATGTTACTTCACAATAAAAGTGGTACTTAACTCTTTAGTGTGTACTACGTGTGATGTTACTTCACAATAAAACTGGTATTTAACTCTTTAGTGTGTACTACGTGTGATGTTACTTCACAATAAAACTGGTATTTAACTCTTTAGTGTGTACTACGTGTGATGTTACTTCACAATAAAACTGGTAATTAACTCTATAGTGTGTACTACGTGTGATGTTACTTCACAATAAAAGTGGTACTTAACTCTTTAGTGTGTACTACGTGTGATGTTACTTCACAATAAAACTGGTACTTAACTCTATAGTGTGTACTACGTGTGATGTTACTTCACAATAAAACCGGTACTTATCTCTTTAGTGTGTACTACGTGTGATGTTACTTCACAATAAAACTGGTACTTAACTCTGTAATGTGTACTACGTGTGATGTTACTTCACAATAAAACTGGTACTTATCTCTTTAGTGTGTACTACGTGTGATGTTACTTCACAATAAAACTGGTACTTAACTCTATAGTGTGTACTACGTGTGATGTTACTTCACAATAAAAGTGGTACTTAACTCTTTAGTGTTTACTACCTGTGATGTAGTGTTTATTACGTGTGATGTTACTTCACAATAAAACTGGTACTTAACTCTTTAGTGTGTAGTGCGTGTGATGTTACTTCACAATAAAACTGGTATTTAACTCTTTAGTGTGTACTACGTGTGATGTTACTTCACAATAAAACTGGTATTTAACTCTTTAGTGTGTACTACGTGTGATGTTACTTCACAATAAAAGTGGTACTTAACTCTTTAGTGTGTACTACGTGTGATGTTACTTCACAATAAAACTGGTACTTAACTCTATAGTGTGTACTACGTGTGATGTTACTTCACAATAAAACTGGTATTTAACTATTTGGTGTGTACTACGTGTGATGTTACTTCATAATAAAACTGCTACTTAACTCTATAGTGTGTACTACGTGTGATGTTACTTCAGAATAAAACTGGTACTTAACTCTTTAGTGTGTACTACGTGTGATGTTACTTCACAATAAAAGTGGTACTTAACTCTTTAGTGTGTACTACGTGTGATGTTACTTCACAATAAATTGGTATTTAGCTCTTTAGTGTGTACTACGTGTGATGTTACTTCACAATAAAACTGGTACTTAACTCTTTAGTGTGTACTACGTGTGATGTTACTTCACAATAAAACTGGTACTTAACTCTTTAGTGTGTACTACGTGTGATGTTACTTCACAATAAAACTGGTATTTAACTTTTAGTGTGTACTACGTGTGATGTTACTTCACAATAAAAGTGGTACTTAACTTTTTAGTGTGTACTACGTGTGATGTTACTTCACAATAAAACTGGTATTTAACTCTTTAGTGTGTACTACGTGTGATGTTACTTCACAATAAAACTGGTATTTAACTCTTTAGTGTGTACTACGTGTGATGTTACTTCACAATAAAACTGGTACTTAACTCTTTAGTGTGTACTACGTGTGATGTTACTTCACAATAAAACTGGTACTTAACTCTTTAGTGTGTACTACGTGTGATGTTACTTCACAATAAAACTGGTACTTAACTCTTTAGTGTGTACTACGTGTGATGTTACTTCACAATAAAACTGGTATTTAACTCTTTAGTGTGTACTACGTGTGATGTTACTTCACAATAAAAGTGGTACTTAACTCTTTAGTGTGTACTACGTGTGATGTTACTTCACAATAAAACTGGTATTTAACTCTTTAGTGTGTACTACGTGTGATGTTACTTCACAATAAAACTGGTAATTAACTCTTTAGTGTGTACTACGTGTGATGTTACTTCACAATAAAACTGGTACTTAACTCTTTAGTGTGTACTACGTGTGATGTTACTTCACAATAAAATTGATACTTACCTCTTTAGTGTGTGTGCTACGTGTGATGTTACTTCACAATAAAACTGGTATTTAACTCTTTAGTGTGTACTACGTGTGATGTTACTTCACAATAAATTGGTATTTAGCTCTTTAGTGTGTACTACGTGTGATGTTACTTCACAATAAAACTGGTACTTAACTCTTTAGTGTGTACTACGTGTGATGTTACTTCACAATAAAACTGGTACTTAACTCTTTAGTGTGTACTACGTGTGATGTTACTTCACAATAAAACTGGTATTTAACTCTTTAGTGTGTACTACATGTGATGTTACTTCACAATAAAACTGGTACTTAACTCTTTAGTGTGTACTACGTGTGATGTTACTTCACAATAAAACTGGTATTTAACTCTTTAGTGTGTACTACGTGTGATGTTACTTCACAATAAAACTGGTACTTAACTCTTTAGTGTGTACTACGTGTGATATTACTTCACAATAAAACTGGTATTTAACTCTTTAGTGTAACTACGTGTGATGTTACTCACAATAAAACTGGTACTTAAATCTTTAGAGTGTACTACGTGTGATGTTACTTCACAATAAAACTGGTATTTAACTCTTTAGTGTGTACTACGTGTGATGTTACTTCACAATAAAACTTATACTTAACTCTTTAGTGTGTACTACGTGTGATGTTACTTCACAATAAAACTGGTATTTAACTCTTTAGTTTGTACTACGTGTGATGTTACTTCACAATAAAAGTTGTACTTAAATCTTTAATGTGTACTACGTGTGATGTTACTTCACAATAAAACTGGTATTTAACTCTTTAGTGTGTACTACGTGTGATGTTACTTCACAATAAAACTGGTAATTAACTCTATAATGTGTACTACGTGTGATGTTACTTCACAATAAAACTGGTACTTAACTCTTTAGTGTGTACTACGTGTGATGTTACTTCACAATAAAACTGGTACTTAACTCTTTAGTGTGTACTACGTGTGATGTTACTTCACAATAAAACTGGTATTTAACTCTTTAGTGTGTACTACGTGTGATGTTACTTCACAATAAAACTGGTATTTAACTCTTTAGTGTGTACTACGTGTGATGTTACTTCACAATAAAAGTGGTACTTAACTCTTTAGTGTGTACTACGTGTGATGTTACTTCACAATAAAACTGGTACTTAACTCTATAGTGTGTACTACGTGTGATGTTACTTCACAATAAAACTGGTATTTAACTCTTTGGTGTGTACTACGTGTGATGTTACTTCACAATAAAACTGGTTCTTAACTCTATAGTGTGTACTACGTGTGATGTTACTTCACAATAAAACTGGTACTTAACTCTTTAGTGTGTACTACGTGTGATGTTACTTCACAATAAAAGTGGTACTTAACTCTTTAGTGTGTACTACGTGTGATGTTACTTCACAATAAATTGGTATTTAGCTCTTTAGTGTGTACTACGTGTGATGTTACTTCACAATAAAACTGGTACTTAACTCTTTAGTGTGTACTACGTGTGATGTTACTTCACAATAAAACTGGTACTTAACTCTTTAGTGTGTACTACGTGTGATGTTACTTCACAATAAAACTGGTATTTAACTCTTTAGTGTGTACTACGTGTGATGTTACTTCACAATAAAACTGGTACTTAACTCTTTAGTGTGTACTACGTGTGATGTTACTTCAGAATAAAACTTGTATTTAACTCTTTAGTGTGTACTACGTGTGATGTTACTTCACAATAAAACTGGTACTTAACTCTTTAGTGTGTACTACGTGTGATGTTACTTCACAATAAAACTGGTACTTAACTCTTTAGTGTGTACTACGTGTGATGTTACTTCACAATAAAACTGGTATTTAACTCTTTAGTGTGTACTACGTGTGATGTTACTTCACAATAAAAGTGGTACTTAACTCTTTAGTGTGTACTACGTGTGATGTTACTTCACAATAAAACTGGTATTTAACTCTTTAGTGTGTACTACGTGTGATGTTACTTCACAATAAAACTGGTAATTAACTCTATAGTGTGTACTACGTGTGATGTTACTTCACAATAAAAGTGGTACTTAACTCTTTAGTGTGTACTACGTGTGATGTTACTTCACAATAAAACTGATACTTAACTCTTTAGTGTGTGTGCTACGTGTGATGTTACTTCACAATAAAACTGGTATTTAACTCTTTAGTGTGTACTACGTGTGATGTTACTTCACAATAAAACTGGTATTTAACTCTTTAGTGTGTACTACGTGTGATGTTACTTCACAATAAAACTGGTACTTAACTCTTTAGTGTGTACTACGTGTGATGTTACTTCACAATAAAACTGGTACTTAACTCTATAGTGTGTACTACGTGTGATGTTACTTCACAATAAAACTGGTACTTAACTCTTTAGTGTGTACTACGTGTGATGTTACTTCACAATAAAACTGGTACTTAACTCTATAGTGTGTACTACGTGTGATGTTACTTCACAATAAAACTGGTACTTATCTCTTTAGTGTGTACTACGTGTGATGTTACTTCACAATAAAACTGGTACTTAACTCTATAGTGTACTACGTGTGATGTTACTTCACAATAAAAGTGGTACTTAACTCTTTAGTGTTTACTACGTGTGATGTAGTGTTTACTGCGTGTGATGTTACTTCACAATAAAACTGGTACTTATCTCTTTAGTGTGTACTACGTGTGATGTTACTTCACAATAAAACTGGTACTTATCTCTATAGTGTGTACTACGTGTGATGTTACTTCACAATAAAACTGGTACTTAACTCTATAGTGTGTACTACGTGTGATGTTACTTCACAATAAAACTGGTTTTTAACTATTTAGTGTGTACTACGTGTGATGTTACTTCACAATAAAACTGCTACTTAACTCTATAGTGTGTACTACGTGTGATGTTACTTCACAATAAAACTGGTACTTAACTCTTTAGTGTGTACTACGTGTGATGTTACTACAGAATAAAACTTGTATTTAACTCTTTAGTGTGTACTACGTGTGATGTTACTTCACAATAAAACTGGTACTTAACTCTTTAGTGTGTACTACGTGTGATGTTACTTCACAATAAAACTGATACTTAACTCTTTAGTGTTTACTACGTGTGATGTTACTTCACAATAAAACTGGTACTTAACTCTTTAGTGTGTACTACGTGTGATGTTACTTCACAATAAAACTGGTACTTAACTCTTTAGTGTGTACTACGTGTGATGTTACTTCACAATAAAACTGGTACTTAACTCTTTAGTGTGTACTACGTGTGATGTTACTTCACAATAAAACTGGTATTTAACTCTTTAGTGTGTACTACGTGTGATGTTACTTCACAATAAAACTGGTATTTAACTCTTTAGTGTGTACTACGTGTGATGTTACTTCACAATAAAACTGGTACTTAACTCTTTAGTGTGTACTACGTGTGATGTTACTTCACAATAAAACTGGTATTTAACTCTTTAGTGTGTACTACGTGTGATGTTACTTCACAATAAAAGTGGTACTTAACTCTTTAGTGTGTACTACGTGTGATGTTACTTCACAATAAAACTGGTACTTAACTCTTTAGTGTGTACTACGTGTGATGTTACTTCACAATAAAACTGGTATTTAACTCTTTAGTGTGTACTACGTGTGATGTTACTTCACAATAAAACTGGTATTTAACTCTTTAGTTTGTACTACGTGTGATGTTACTTCACAATAAAACTGGTAATTAACTCTATAGTGTGTACTACGTGTGATGTTACTTCACAATAAAAGTGGTACTTAACTCTTTAGTGTTTACTACCTGTGATGTAGTGTTTATTACGTGTGATGTTACTTCACAATAAAACTGGTACTTAACTCTTTAGTGTGTACTGCGTGTGATGTTACTTCACAATAAAACTGGTATTTAACTCTTTAGTGTGTACTACGTGTGATGTTACTTCACAATAAAACTGGTACTTAACTCTTTAGTGTGTACTACGTGTGATGTTACTTCACAATAAAACTGGTACTTAACTCTATAGTGTGTACTACGTGTGATGTTACTTCACAATAAAACTGGTATTTAACTCTTTAGTGTGTACTACGTGTGATGTTACTTCACAATAAAACTGCTACTTAACTCTATAGTGTGTACTACGTGTGATGTTACTTCACAATAAAACTGGTACTTAACTCTTTAGTGTGTACTACGTGTGATGTTACTTCACAATAAAAGTGGTACTTAACTCTTTAGTGTGTACTACGTGTGATGTTACTTCACAATAAATTGGTATTTAGCTCTTTAGTGTGTACTACGTGTGATGTTACTTCACAATAAAACTGGTACTTAACTCTTTAGTGTGTACTACGTGTGATGTTACTTCACAATAAAACTGGTACTTAACTCTTTAGTGTGTACTACGTGTGATGTTACTTCACAATAAAACTGGTATTTAACTCTTTAGTGTGTACTACGTGTGATGTTACTTCACAATAAAAGTGGTACTTAACTCTTTAGTGTGTACTACGTGTGATGTTACTTCACAATAAAACTGGTATTTAACTCTTTAGTGTGTACTACGTGTGATGTTACTTCACAATAAAACTGGTACTTAACTCTTTAGTGTGTACTACGTGTGATGTTACTTCACAATAAAACTGGTATTTAACTCTTTAGTGTGTACTACGTGTGATGTTACTTCACAATAAAACTGGTACTTAACTCTTTAGTGTTTACTACGTGTGATGTTACTTCACAATAAAACTGGTACTTAACTCTTTAGTGTGTACTACGTGTGATGTTACTTCACAATAAAACTTATACTTAACTCTTTAGTGTGTACTACGTGTGATGTTACTTCACAATAAAACTGGTATTTAACTCTTTAGTGTGTACTACGTGTGATGTTACTTCACAATAAAAGTGGTACTTAACTCTTTAGTGTGTGCTACGTGTGATGTTACTTCACAATAAAACTGGTATTTAACTCTTTAGTGTGTACTACGTGTGATGTTACTTCACAATAAAACTGGTATTTAACTCTTTACTTTGTACTACGTGTGATGTTACTTCACAATAAAACTGGTAATTAACTCTATAGTGTGTACTACGTGTGATGTTACTTCACAATAAAACTGGTACTTAACTCTTTAGTGTGTACTACGTGTGATGTTACTTCACAATAAAACTGGTACTTAACTCTTTAGTGTGTACTACGTGTGATGTTACTTCACAATAAAACTGGTATTTAACTCTTTAGTGTGTACTACGTGTGATGTTACTTCACAATAAAACTGGTATTTAACTCTTTAGTGTGTACTACGTGTGATGTTACTTCACAATAAAAGTGGTACTTAACTCTTTAGTGTGTACTACGTGTGATGTTACTTCACAATAAAACTGGTATTTAACTCTTTAGTGTGTACTACGTGTGATGTTACTTCACAATAAAACTGGTACTTAACTCTTTAGTGTGTACTACGTGTGATGTTACTTCACAATAAAACTGATACTTAACTCTTTAGTGTGTGTGCTACGTGTGATGTTACTTCACAATAAAACTGGTATTTAACTCTTTAGTGTGTACTACGTGTGATGTTACTTCACAATAAAACTGGTATTTAACTCTTTACTTTGTACTACGTGTGATGTTACTTCACAATAAAACTGGTAATTAACTCTATAGTGTGTACTACGTGTGATGTTACTTCACAATAAAAGTGGTACTTAACTCTTTAGTGTTTACTACCTGTGATGTAGTGTTTATTACGTGTGATGTTACTTCACAATAAAACTGGTACTTAACTCTTTAGTGTGTAGTGCGTGTGATGTTACTTCACAATAAAACTGGTATTTAACTCTTTAGTGTGTACTACGTGTGATGTTACTTCACAATAAAACTGGTACTTAACTCTTTAGTGTGTACTACGTGTGATGTTACTTCACAATAAAACTGGTACTTAACTCTATAGTGTGTACTACGTGTGATGTTACTTCACAATAAAACTGGTATTTAACTCTTTAGTGTGTACTACGTGTGATGTTACTTCATAATAAAACTGCTACTTAACTCTATAGTGTGTACTACGTGTGATGTTACTTCAGAATAAAACTGGTACTTAACTCTTTAGTGTGTACTACGTGTGATGTTACTTCACAATAAAAGTGGTACTTAACTCTTTAGTGTGTACTACGTGTGATGTTACTTCACAATAAATTGGTATTTAGCTCTTTAGTGTGTACTACGTGTGATGTTACTTCACAATAAAACTGGTACTTAACTCTTTAGTGTGTACTACGTGTGATGTTACTTCACAATAAAACTGGTACTTAACTCTTTAGTGTGTACTACGTGTGATGTTACTTCACAATAAAACTGGTATTTAACTCTTTAGTGTGTACTACGTGTGATGTTACTTCACAATAAAAGTGGTACTTAACTCTTTAGTGTGTACTACGTGTGATGTTACTACAGAATAAAACTTGTATTTAACTCTTTAGTGTGTACTACGTGTGATGTTACTTCACAATAAAACTGGTACTTAACTCTTTAGTTTGTACTACGTGTGATGTTACTTCACAATAAAACTGGTATTTAACTCTTTAGTGTGTACTACGTGTGATGTTACTTCACAATAAAACTGGTACTTAACTCTTTAGTGTTTACTACGTGTGATGTTACTTCACAATAAAAGTGGTACTTAACTCTTTAGTGTGTACTACGTGTGATGTTACTTCACAATAAAACTTATACTTAACTCTTTAGTGTGTACTACGTGTGATGTTACTTCACAATAAAACTGGTATTTAACTCTTTAGTGTGTACTACGTGTGATGTTACTTCACAATAAAACTGATACTTAACTCTTTAGTGTGTGTGCTACGTGTGATGTTACTTCACAATAAAACTGGTATTTAACTCTTTAGTGTGTACTACGTGTGATGTTACTTCACAATAAAACTGGTATTTAACTCTTTACTTTGTACTACGTGTGATGTTACTTCACAATAAAACTGGTAATTAACTCTATAGTGTGTACTACGTGTGATGTTACTTCACAATAAAAGTGGTACTTAACTCTTTAGTGTTTACTACCTGTGATGTAGTGTTTATTACGTGTGATGTTACTTCACAATAAAACTGGTACTTAACTCTTTAGTGTGTAGTGCGTGTGATGTTACTTCACAATAAAACTGGTATTTAACTCTTTAGTGTGTACTACGTGTGATGTTACTTCACAATAAAACTGGTATTTAACTCTTTAGTGTGTACTACGTGTGATGTTACTTCACAATAAAACTGGTACTTAACTCTATAGTGTGTACTACGTGTGATGTTACTTCACAATAAAACTGGTACTTAACTCTTTAGTGTGTACTACGTGTGATGTTACTTCACAATAAAACCGGTACTTATCTCTTTAGTGTGTACTACATGTGATGTTACTTTACAATAAAACTGGTACTTAACTCTATAGTGTGTACTACGTGTGATGTTACTTCACAATAAAACTGGTACTTATCTCTTTAGTGTGTACTACGTGTGATGTTACTTCACAATAAAACTGGTACTTATCTCTATAGTGTGTACTACGTGTGATGTTACTTCACAATAAAAGTGGTACTTAACTCTTTAGTGTTTACTACGTGTGATGTAGTGTTTACTGCGTGTGATGTTACTTCACAATAAAACTGGTACTTAACTCTTTAGTGTGTAGTACGTGTGATGTTACTTCACAATAAAACTGGTATTTAACTCTTTAGTGTGTACTACGTGTGATGTTACTTCACAATAAAACTGGTATTTAACTCTTTAGTGTGTACTACGTGTGATGTTACTTCACAATAAAACTGGTAATTAACTCTATAGTGTGTACTACGTGTGATGTTACTTCACAATAAAAGTGGTACTTAACTCTTTAGTGTGTACTACGTGTGATGTTACTTCACAATAAAACTGGTACCTAACTCTATAGTGTGTACTACGTGTGATGTTACTTCAGAATAAAACTGGTATTTAACTATTTAGTGTGTACTACGTGTGATGTTACTTCACAATAAAACTGCTACTTAACTCTTTAGTGTGTACTACGTGTGATGTTACTTCACAATAAAACTGCTACTTAACTCTTTAGTGTGTACTACGTGTGATGTTACTTCACAATAAATTGGTATTTAGCTCTTTAGTGTGTACTACGTGTGATGTTACTTCACAATAAAACTGGTACTTAACTCTTTAGTGTGTACTACGTGTGATGTTACTTCACAATAAAACTGGTACTTAACTCTTTAGTGTGTATTACGTGTGATGTTACTTCACAATAAAACTGGTATTTAACTCTTTAGTGTGTACTACGTGTGATGTTACTTCACAATAAAACTGGTATTTAACTCTTTAGTGTGTACTACGTGTGATGTTACTTCACAATAAAAGTGGTACTTAACTCTTTAGTGTGTACTACGTGTGATGTTACTTCACAATAAAACTTGTATTTAACTCTTTAGTGTGTACTACGTGTGATGTTACTTCACAATAAATCTGGTATTTAACTCTTTAGTGTGTACTACGTGTGATGTTACTTCACAATAAAACTGGTACTTAACTCTTTAGTGTGTACTACGTGTGATGTTACTTCACAATAAAAGTGGTACTTAACTCTTTAGTGTGTACTACGTGTGATGTTACTTCACAATAAAACTGATACTTAACTCTTTAGTGTGTACTACGTGTGATGTTACTTCACAATAAAACTGGTAATTAACTCTATAGTGTGTACTACGTGTGATGTTACTTCACAATAAAACTGGTACTTAACTCTTTAGTGTGTACTACGTGTGATGTTACTTCACAATAAAACTGATACTTAACTCTTTAGTGTGTACTACGTGTGATGTTACTTCACAATAAAACTGGTATTTAACTCTTTAGTGTGTACTACGTGTGATGTTACTTCACAATAAAACTGTTATTTAACTCTTTAGTGTGTACTACGTGTGATGTTACTTCACAATAAAACTGGTAATTAACTCTATAATGTGTACTACGTGTGATGTTACTTCACAATAAAAGTGGTACTTAACTCTTTAGTGTGTACTACGTGTGATGTTACTTCACAATAAAACTGGTACTTAACTCTATAGTGTGTACTACGTGTGATGTTACTTCACAATAAAACTGGTACTTATCTCTTTAGTGTGTACTACGTGTGATGTTACTTCACAATAAAACTGCTACTTAACTCTATAGTGTGTAATACGTGTGATGTTACTTCACAATAAAAGTGGTACTTAACTCTTTAGTGTTTACTACGTGTGATGTTACTTCACAATAAAACTGGTACTTAACTCTTTAGTGTTTAGTACGTGTGATGTTACTTCACAATAAAACTGGTATTTAACTCTTTAGTGTGTACTACGTGTGATGTTACTTCACAATAAAACTGGTATTTAACTCTGTAGTGTGTACTACGTGTGATGTTACTTCACAATAAAACTGTTCCTAACTCTTTAGTGTGTACCACGTGTGATGTTACTTCACAATAAAAGTGGTACTTTGGATTCGAACCCAAAATCCACAGTTATGTTATAAAGCCAACCCGCGCTCCAACAGAACTTATAATAGCTTTAATCAGATTCTTTTTCAGTACCTTACGAGATTCATATTTAAGTCCAAGCAACTCTTTAAATCTACCTTATTTTGCCCATCAAAGGTATAGAATTACAAATTTTAAATTTAGGAGTCAAACTTACCTTTAATCCGAGAGAGCAGTATATACGGTTTCCAGGTATCAAGTAAAAACATATCTTATAATATATTTTATCTACACTTTATTTCTTATATATTATCATCGATACTGCCTTTTTATATCCAGTAATACACCATAAGATAAATATATTAGTTTCACCTATGTTATTAATATTTTGTAACAACCAAAATGAAAAATTAGTGTATTAAGAAGAAAAAAGTAATTTCCTTTTACTTCTATTTTCAGATCAATTAGACTGACAGTAAACACAAAAGTCTTTAATTTAAATATATGGAAAAAAATAACTATTTTTCTACCAAAACATGTTTTCGTACATTAAAAATACTTTGTTTGATCGATAAAAATTCACAGAAAATTCGCTGTAAAAAATTTACAAACATATTTTTAAACATTAATTTACTTACGAGTGATGTTATTCAAATTGTATTTTCATACCTATCTTGATATTTTTTATTAATTTAAAAGGCCGTTTATTTGTTCTTGGGCTAGGTAATCAGGTGAGAGATATCTAGAATTCGGGTATAGCCGTCCCTGATTTGAATGAACTGTTTAACACGGAAGGGATAAAGATAGTCAACAAGAAGCAGTCGCCACACATAATAGCATTAAATCTAAAACTGGGATGACTGTCTTTCTTACAACACACCATATGCTGAATCGATGGTTTGGGGATTCGGGACATTAATGCTACTAGACAACGCTGGTTAAGGCACTCAACTCGTAATCCGAGGGTCACGGGTTCGAATCGTCGTTCCACCAAACATGTTCGCTCTTTTTAGCCGTGGAGTGTTATAATGTGATGGTCAATTCCACTATTCGTTGGTAAAAGAGTAGCCCAAGAGCTGGCGGTGGGCGGTGATGATTAACTCACTTCCTTCTAGTCTTACACTGCTAAATTAGGGACGGATAACTCAGATAGCCCTCGTGTAGCTTTGCGTGAAACTGTAAAATAAATACTAATTTGTAGATGTACCTCATGATATCGGGTTAACCCAGTTAAATATGAACATTTTGCAATTTTTAACCGAATTTTATTCGAAATAAAGAACTTTAACTGTCATATTTTACAGATTATCTCCTATAATTTTCAAGGTAGTAATTTCGTTTTATTTTTACATACATTTATAATTTCGTATATTTTCCCTCGGTGTCAGTAGTAAGTCTCCGGAATAAAATCCAGGGTTCAGAACACACGTAGTTCATTGTGTGGTTTTGTATAACATTAACAACTGTTATATCAGTAGAATAAAACAGCGTGAAATTTACAATCATAAAAAAGTTATTTTTATTTCAATTACTTAGCGCTTGGATGTCCTACGTAACTAACATACAAATTGTGTAATTTCACTTCGATTATTTGGCCAGTTTTTATGCTGGTAGCAAATGGTATAGGAAAGAAGCACTGTCGTCCGCTTAACATTAACAATGTGCATTTTTAAATAGAAATCGTAATTTACGAATGTTATGTCATCATTGTTGGTTTGTTACTTAAACAGTCACGCTCAATATCTCTGAATTTCGTGAATTACGCGTGTCCAATTTTTTATTCTATAAACTTCCTCTTTTGATAGTTCGTTCCTGTTTTAGTTTAATTCAATCGCTTAAATAGCTCCTAAATTTAGGCACTTTTTTGCTATATAAAAGCCTATCAAGGAGGGAGTTCCCAAGACCAGATTATCCATATCATTATGACGTCGAGCTAAGTAGAATTTGGGTAGGAAAGCTGAAAAGACTTCTGTAAAAAATAAGTAAAAAAATTTATTTAGCGCAAATCTATGCTAGGAATTATCACAAAAAACAGAGTGAAGATACCAGTTTCATGCGTTTATGGAATCACGTGGTAATCGTATATTTTAATCTTTTATCCAAAGTCACCAATACTTTTGACGGGCTTTTACGCTAACATATATATATATTAAGCACTGTTGGCAAGGGTAGCAAACCATATAACTGAATTTTTCTAAACGGCGACACCTTTTTTTCAAATATTTAACCCAGCAATCAAAGTTAAAATAAAAATCAGTTCTCAGACATAAATACTAAAATGCATTGTTCATTAGTTAGGTACTGTCGCTGTTAATGATATTTTTGGCCGTAATTCCAATAATATCTCACAAAGTTCAACTAGCTAAATGAGATTTAGGTTAAACCTAAACACATACAAGATAGTATCTATACTAAAAGAATAATAATAAAAAAATACAATTAAATAGTAATAGAATTAGCTGGATTACACATTCTAAAAAAGCATTGTTAATGAAAGTTAAATGAAAAGCAATACCATATAATTACATAACTCAAAAATGTTAGCTATTGGTTACAAACTCTCTCACATATTTAATATTTGTTGAACAACATAATATCAGTATAACAGTTTATAAAC
Organism: Tachypleus tridentatus; assembly: GCF_004210375.1. Lineage (NCBI taxonomy): Eukaryota > Metazoa > Arthropoda > Merostomata > Xiphosura > Limulidae > Tachypleus > Tachypleus tridentatus. The sequence continues at coordinate 127,428,602 of NC_134834.1, read as the reverse complement.
AAAACATTACACCGGCATTCTTAGTGATGTCTTGCAACCAATAAACACTGATTAAACAGTACTGATAGTGTAACTTTAGACTCATGAGTAGTGGCCTCCTGAGATAAATTACTGCGTATTATTGTTCAGGTGTGGACTCAGAAAACAGGGCATTATTAAGAGTACAGTAAAAAACTAATGCTTATGAAGGATATAAGTGACAAACTAAATGACTATCAGAATCGTACAATAAATAGATAAAATATTGGTTTGTTTATTTATTTGTTGTTAAATGCAAAGTTACGTAATGATCAATCTTTGTTGTGCCAACCACGAATATCGAAACATAGTTTTTAACGTTATAAGTTTTTATAATTAACGCCAAAGCCAATGGGAGGCTAGAATATTAGTTCTGTAGCTGAAATACAACAATTTTAAATCTAATATAAAGGAAATTAATTGTAACTAGCCGATTACCCGTGGCGCCAATGTGCTAGATCCCGCGTGTGACGAATTCTTGACGTCATATCTGCACCCTGAGAATGGAGCAAAATAAAGTTATTCGTGACGGAAAACGGAGGTGAAACGAGAAATTCGTGACCCCTATTACAAATCTACATGCACACAGCGTAAAAATTTTTCGAAGTTGGGGGTTGTACATCGGATAATAAAAAAGTTTTCTCAGTATCATTTGACCAAGATGCTTGGTAATTTAACCAATAATGAAAACGAGAATCGCTATAACAGATATCATTCGTAAAACACGGTATTTTGGTTCCTGTTTTAAATATTGAGTGCCCTGCTGGTACAGCGGTAAGTCTACGAATTTACAACGCTAAAATTAGGGGCTCGATTCCCCTCGTGAAAACAGCAGATAGCCCGATGTGGCCTTACTATAAGAAAATATACACACTCAGTATTGGGCTTCTTACATAAATACCACCGAATTTATATTCATAAAAGATTAGTCTATAGCATTTTATTTTGTTTTATATAAACATCTGACGATTAATCTTTGCGATTATACGTAAGTCACAATTTCATCCGATAGACGAAAGTGCTGTAGCGTTTGATTTAATATGTAGTTGTTTTTTATTAGGCGTAGTCTCAATTATAGAGAATATTACAGTCAATGGTAAAAGCAAAATGACAACACAAACCACTACGATTTAAATAACGGAGAGAATAGAAGCTCTAAACAATCAGCAAGTTTAAGACAATAGAATATTTCCATAAAACTGCAACGTTTCTTGCTTTCAAAAAAACAAAAAATCAAGCTGCTATTCAAACATTATGGGCTACGTTACAATTTTACTCAAGAACAGTTTTATCTGTCTCATGTTTACGACCAGCCACTGTAGTCATAAGATATTGGCTCAATGCGTTACCGAACAAACCAATGAGAACACAGATAATGTTGGATCAACCACAGTCGTTTAATTAATAAACAGGGCAGATGGGGCACATGGTTATCTCGTTACTACAATTAGGTACATATACTATTATAATAACATATATCCTAGATTGACTTAGCTTTTCTCTGCCATACCCCACTTTCCAAATTTAAGCCCTAGTGGGATCAACATGTTATCGCCCTATAAATCTACATTCAACACAGTCTTAAGTACTGACTCAATGCTTTTTAGAAATAAGGAATAACGCTTACATTTCTTAAGCATATACTACTTGCCATATGAGGCCTACCAAGAATTAAAAGAATCTTATTCGCTCTTTCGACAATTTGAGACGTTGAGTCAATAATCAGTACTTTATAACCTGAACCTAGTTTTCTTTTATCTACAGAGTCATAATGAATGAACCAGCATATTTAAAAGTTCAGCCATATGATGGAATTAAATCAATACATTACAGCCACACTGGCCTCTCATAAATATTGTTAAAACGAGTGCTTCAGTGTAAACACCTTAAGTAGCCAGATAAAAGTAAAGTAATTTATCTGAAAGACTTCAGTGAGTTTTATCCGCCTGTATAAGTTATTAAAAAACAGTATTTCTTTTTTACTACCTAGGCATTTCTTAATCACTACAAAACGCCATCTATTAATGATATTGCAGGATAATAATATGATAAGGAATTTATCGTGACAGCAAATACGTGCGTTAGAATCACTGATACTTCATGTGTTGCACAAAGGTTCTAAAGAAATATACAAAAAATAGAAAGAAGCAAGAAAAGTAAGTTTGATAAGTTGATAACAACAGCAGGTCGATAAATGAATACAAACTGCACAATAACTTTGCAGGAAACACGGTTTAAACCATTAAACTATTTAATTTCCTTTACTCAATAATAGTTCAATTCATCGATTAAACTTACATTTTTAAACTGATGTAATGATGAGATATTACAGTACGAAATAGTGGAGAATTTGTTAATACGTAAATTAGGCCTGATTGCAATAATATAGAAAATATGTTTAAAAAAGTCATACCTACTTGTCTTATTGTGATGTTTCAATAAAAACTCACGAAAATCCTTAAACTTGTTATTTATTCTAAAGATGTTTGTTTTGTGTTTTCTTATGGAAAAACTACATCGAGCTATTTGCTGTGTCCACCGAAGAGAATCGAACTTCTGATTTTAGCGTTCTAAATCTGTAGAATTACAGCTGTTCCAGAGAGGGGTGCCCCGGCATGGCCAGGTTGATTAAGGCGTTCGACTCGTAATCTAAAGGTCGCAGGTTCGACTCCCCGTCACATCAAACATGCTCGCCCTTTCAGTCGTGGGTATGCTATAACGTACGGCCAATCCCACTATTCATTGGGAAAAGAGTAGCCCAAGAGTTGACGGTGGGTGGTGATGACTAGCTGCCTTCCCTCTAGTCTTACACTGCAAAATTAGGAACGGCGAGCGCCGATAGCCCTTGTGTAGCTTTGCGTGAAATTCAAAAAACAAATAAATAATCAAAAGAGAGACTATTCCAAAGGTTAAAATGGACTATGCACATAACTGTCTGCCTACTACAGCAACAAGGGGTTGAAGAACGTTATATCTGAAAAAAATATATAAAGATAATGATTTGTTACAGAGGGAAGACTTGGTGAGATAATAAATGTGTGTATTTTCTTATAGCAAAACTAATTCACGGTATCTGCTGAGCCTACCGAGGGAATGGAGCCCCCTGATATTAGCGTTGTAAATCCGCAGACTTACCGCTGTACCAGCGATGGACGTTTTGTAAAGAATATTAAAATTTATCACAAATACAAAGTTTGGAAAAACGTTCTACTAAAAAATAAAGGTGTACGACATTTAAAAAATAATAAATAGAAGCTTACAATTTTATTAAGATTTCACGAATCAATCATTTTTAACGTAAGCAATCAACATTAATGTATGAAATACAAACAATAAGTTTGTTTGTTTGTTTTTGAATTTCGCGCAAAGCTACACGAGGGCTATCTGCGCTTGCCGTCCCTAATTTAGTAGTGTACCGGCGGTGGACGAGAAAATAAATGAACATTAGCATTTATATTTACAGAATAGGGCCCGTCATGGTCAAATGGTTAGAACTATCGACTCTTAGTCCAACGCTCATGAATTCGTATCCCTGTCGCAAGAAATATGCTCGCCCTTTCAGCTATGGGGGCGCTATAAAGTGATTGTCAATCGCACTATTCGTTAGTAAAAGAGTAGCTCAGGAGTTGGCGGTGGGCGGTGATAACTAATTAACTTCTATCTTGTCTTACACTAATAAATTAAGAATGGCTAGCGCAGATAGCCCTCGTGTAGCTTTGTGCAAAATTCGAAAACCAAACGAAATTTACAGAATAAAATAAATAATGGAAAACAAAATGTTAGCCGAGAGTCTTCTAAAAAGTGTGATATGTTGGCATACCCATGTGCTTTCTATATCTTTATTCCCGTTGTAGTTCAGCGGTAATCTCAAGAGCTTATCGTGCTAATATCGGGTTTTGATTACGGTGCAGACAAAAATACATATAAATTATTCTGCAGCTTTGCGCTTAACGACAGACAAACGAACAAATGTTAGCTATTTATTTTTCTGGATAATTTACCTAAGATATCATTTGTGTCTTCTCGTGTAAAGTTGTATATACTATGAAAAAGTGAGCAGCTAACTTTTCCACGTTCAGATCAGGTGACCCTTTGAGGATATAAAGTTCCTTTTTTTTTTTTTTTGGTGCGAACGACTAAGGGTGATGTGGGTAGTGCATGTACCCTAGGAAAAATTGTATTATTGAACTTTGCACATAATGCTGTGCTCTTTCACTCTGGAAGAGCTGAGGGGTCTCAAAGAAGTCCTCTTAAATATTTCTGGTACTTTGCAAGCCTAATTTTTTTCAGAAATAAAAATAACCTGAAACTAGAGCATCCCAAATTGTTGATCGAGTTATTTCAGTCCGTGGAGGCACAGACTGGGGTTTTCAAGATGGATATTGTTCTGACAAGTCTACTTTCAAATAGTTGACTTTCTTCTTTTGGAATATAAAAGAATATTCTTATAAGCGGAAACACTCGAGTTCTTGGATCTTATGAAATCCACTATTTAATTAACGACGTCATTTAAATAAGTTGTTACACGTGTTTGATGAATCTCACGTTATAACGTATTTTCAAGTGAACTGATAAAACGAAGATAAGTGAAAATAACTGTTTCGAGGTGTTTAAGTTGCAGGAGCTGGTGGAATAAAACAAATTTATTATGAAAAATACATTTTGATTCGTCTGAGTTTTCTTCTACATCTACACAAACCATAATTATCATGATGTTTAATTTATTTATTTATAACTTGCTCACTGATTGGTTTTTGTTCGTTTTTTTCGCAAAGCTACTCGAGGGCTATCTGCTCTAGCCGTCCTTAATTTAGCAGTATAAGACTAGAGGGAAGGCAGCTAGCCATCACATGCAACCGCCAACTCTTGGGCTACTCTTTTACCAACGAATAGTGGAATTGACCATCACTATATAACGCCCCCACGGCTGAAAGGGCGAGCATATTTAGTGCGACGGGGATTCGAACCTGCGATCCTCAGAGTACGAGTAGAGTACTTTAACCATCTGGCCATGTCGGGTCATCTTACTAATTCTAGTAATATCTGAACGTTTTCTACATTATAATGCGTTACCCTTTACGTTTTTCTTCACTTTGTTCCCAGTGGGTCAGCGGTAGGTTTACTGACTTACAACACTAAAACTTAGGGCTCGATTCCTTGCGGTCGACAAAGCGCAAATAGTTTACTGTGAAGCTTTGAACCAATACAAACAAACAAACAAACTCCTCGCTTTTCCTGCCGATAGGCCCTCCTCGTCGGATAGGACGAGATTATGGAAGCATACGCCGTCACGTCCAAAGTGATTGTTTGTTTTTAAGTTAAGCACAAAGCTACACAATAGGCTATCTGTGATCAGACAACCACAAGTATCGAAACCCAGTTTATAGCATTATAAGTCCGCAGACATGCCCCTTGTACCTCTGGAGTGTGGGCACATCTAAATTAAATTGTTGACTAGTGAACTTCGTAACACGAAACAAAAGATTTCCACAGGAAACAGCAAATACGTCATGGTTTCAAATCGAAAGATGAAGTTGTTATATTTTACTAAAAGCAATACGATGATGAATGAGATAAACAGAACAACGAAAGGTAATTTTAGTCAACACATAAAAAAATCTCCCCTTCCCCCCGGCAATGTTCACATTTTATTACTTACACGTAAAACGTGTGTTAATTACCGCTATTACTGACATAATTGAAATAAATGACATAGAGAAACATAGAAATATTTAACTTAATCAGAACTATAAATAACAAGAAACATTAGCATGTTTATATCTGCAGTAAAGCTACTAATGCAATTTGCTGTCGTCCCTAATTTTGAACTACTTGCCAGAGAGATGGTAATCAATCAGCAGCACCCTATCACCCACAGTCAGAGGCTGACTGTCATTTTTATAATGCACCCACATATTAACGTGGGGAAGGAGCGAAATAGTTTGTGTAACAAATGGGCTCAATCCTGACCTGTCAGGATTGTTACGTGTAGTAACACGGTCAACCCTCACCTAAATAAATTATCCAAATCTCTAATTCCTGCCCGTAGAGCAAAATAAATCACCCTTTGAAGTTGTTTATTTGAATAAGAAAAAAAACAAACAAGTAAACAAGTGAGCAACAGAGTAAAAATAAGATCTTAAATGGAGACACTTAAAAAACAACAACCAGGAAGTAGTTCCAATAATCTTAAAGATTCCCGACTTTTCATTGGTCGAAGCGGTGTTTGAGGTTATAGATACGTACGAGTACTGGATCTGAGACAGTAAAGTAGTCTGTTGCGTAAGCTTCGATGTGAGTCGCTGAGTTATGTAAGTATGTTTATCGGTAGTTAGTAGTTAAGTTTCATTACGTTGTAAATGTTATAAAATGGACAATAATGTAATACTAATATACTTGTTATCAGTACTGATCTATGTTGTTAGATCCTATCCATTACTTCAATAAAACTGACGGTATAGAAAACAAAGTGTGGATCATTTCGAACGTTTCACGGCTATACAACCTTTCTACATCACAAAAAATAGAGATGTGTCACGCGAGTAAAAGAAATGGTTGTTTCCTGCGCAGTGTACTCGTTAGGAAATTAAGTCTATTAGCTCTAACATATTCTTGGAAGCAAAACTATAAAAGATTACTTGCTTATCTTGCGCCATTATTTGATTTACTTTTGCGACAAGCAAGCGATAGGACCTTATTAGATAGCTTTATAATGCTCTGTGAAAAAAAAAAAAAAAAAAAAAGTCTTGCATGTAGCCTCGGGGGAATCGCGCTAACCAAGATAAGTGGATTAGGGTGTAGTTAGTGAGAAAAAGTTTGGAATATATGTAATATAAAACGGACATCAAATGACCAGTGAATGCTTAACTTCAAGGCCTAAAAAGGTACTTTGACACCCCGGGGTGTTGGTTGGGAGTGTAGTTTTGTTGTTCAGTTAAGATGGTTTCTTTGGTTTGGTTTGAATTTCATGCAAAGCTACTCGAGGGCTAACCCTCGTCTTGAGCCTACAGCTACATTCCATTCAGCAGTACACCTGTAACGTAGTACAAGAGGCTAACTAACTTCAAAAACCTTCACTCTCGACAAGGATGAAGTGATCAGCTGTTAACATTTTACTCGCAGTTTAGGTAATTGATTTTTTTTATAAACTTTAACTGTTTAATTATGAGAAATTACTTGAACATCCCAATACGCTCTTAAATAACATTTGGGATAGGCATCCGAACAGGGATCATCTCAATTATGGTTTGTTTTTGGTTGTTTTTTTTTTATCCGCGTCAAAACATTCTCTTCAGTCTAAGTTTGCGACAGAGAAAAACAACAGTGTTTCGTTGTAACAAAAAAAGTGTAAGTACGATAAGCTAGCTTAATTACTGAGTTGGGATGGATAAAATAGGTAAGGATACGAACTCGAAGTGGGATACCAACTGTCCTACTTGTTTTAAACTAAGCTGGAAACATTTTAAAGGGTTTATTTGTTAAGTGTTCTCAAATTAGATCAGAGATAGTGAACTTCATACAAAGCAGGACAGTTACAGAAAAAGTTTTAAAATTCGTTTGTTTTACTGCAATTGTTGTCGAAGTGCTTATTTACTTCAGGTAGGGGCTAGTCATATGATCGGGGGTAGGCCCTCCTTACAAAAAAAAAAGTCTTACTTCAAAAGTTTTAAGAGTTGGCAATCCTACTTCGAAGATAATGTTAAGCCTATTAACATTTCAATATTCGTGATTGTGAAAAAAAAAAATCCGAAAGGGATAATATTTTTCTACAATTTTTCTTTTCTGGAATATATTGTAGATATGTTTTACACCAAATCTCCCAACTGTGTAAGTGACCTTAATTTTGTGCTCATTTTAAATTAAGCCCTGTTCTCCTGTCACGTGTCCTAAAGTGGATAAACTACCAACATGTTTCAGCTAATAGGTTCAGTGCTCTATAATGAATAAATGACCACGCGAATAATAATTTTCCTTGTTGTAATGAAATGTCGTTTTAACTGACGTTTTAAACGCATGCGCAAAATAATGTATAACTCAGTCGTCCATTCTTCGCCACTGCTTAATAGACTGCGCCTTAAATGTCTGTTCCAAACACTTCAACGTTTTGTGGAGCGCGTGCAGCAGATAAATGCCATGTACGAAAGAAAGTAGCTTCAGGAGATACGTTCTGGATTTTTAATTTCGCGCAAAGCTACACAAGAGCTATCTGTCCTAGCCATCCGTAATTGAGCAATGTAAGACTAGAGGGAAGGCAGATAGTCATCACCACCCACCGCTAACTCTTAGATTACTCTCTTTACCAACGAATAATGGGATTGACCGGCAGAATTATAACGCACGCAGGGCTAAAAGGAGTATGTTCGGTGTGACACGGATTCGAATTTGAAATCCTCGAAGTACCAGTCGAGCATTATAACCACCTCTAGCCCACCTGAATGTTAGTAGGAAATTTATTTTTTTCTGAAAGAGGGGCCGGCCAAAGGCTACCTGCAGGTGTCACCTGCTTTAACCACTCATACCCACATACATAAGTGTGTTGTCTGTTAGTCAGCCTGTAGATACTAAAAGGACGTCGCATATCGTATAAACGGTGCTATTTGTGCTGTCGTGACGTCAATAAAAGGTACATATGGTTTGCTTTGAATTTCGCGCAAAGCTACCCAAAGACTATCTGCGCTAGCTGTTCCTAATATAACAGTGTAAAACTAGAGGGAAGGCAGCTAGTCATCGTCACCCACCGCCAACTCTTGAGCTACTCTTTTACTAACGAATAGTGGAATTAACCGTCACATTCTAACGCCTCATGGCTGAAATGACGAGCATGTTTGGTGTGATGGGGATTCGAACCCGCGACTCTCGAATTAGGAGTCGAGTGCCTTAACCTCCTGGCCAAGCCGGGTCATGTACATATGAATTATAATCTCTGTAGACTACAACACAAAATTAGATACGAACTTAAAAAGCAAGAAAAATATCTGTTAGTCTTAATTTCGGTTTTATTTACTCTTGAAACGGAACACTTTCAGGAATTCAGTCCACGGCCCGGCATGGCCAAGTGTGTTAAGGCGTGCGACTTGTAATCTGAGGGTCGCGGGTTCGCATCCTCGTCGCGCCAAACATGCTCGCCCTTTTAGCCGTGGGGGCGTTATATTGTGACGGTCAATCCCACTATTCGTTGGTAAAGAGAAGCCCAAGAGTTGGCGGTGGTGGTGATGACTAGCACTGCTAAATTAAGGACGGCTAGTGTAGATATTCCTTGTGTAGCTTTGCGCGAAATTCGACACAAATAAACATCAGTGGTTAATCGGAACAGCGAAGATAGCCATTTGTTTAGCGTTGAGCAAGTCAACAAACAAAAAACCGAATCTACCAATTAGACTAGGCTGTAAGCTGTGTCCTTCTCAAAGATCTAATGACGTTTAAAATTTCGAGAAATGACCACAGATATCAGTTCCTCCTGCCCAAGATGCTTAAGTTCCCTTTACCAATGTTTACATTCTTATTATAATTTGAGAAGTTAGTAACTTACCTTAATGAATTCCAAATGCCCTGATTTGTCCTATATTAGTGCACCCAAAACAATGGATTTAGGCAGGATATAAACATACAATACAATTAGTGTATCTAAATACAGCTTTAATTTGAAACATTTTGCTCCACAGCCTCAAACTCCAAAAATAACACCTCCCCACCTTTATGAATGTTTGAGAAAATTGAACAGCATTTTAAATAAAGTGTCACCTAATTACACTATATAACACAAATTTTGTTCCTGGATAGTATGTGTTATTTCTTAATTGCTTATGTTGTAAAAGTACAGAAAATGGCCATTATTCCTTCAAACATTGCTTTTGTGACCTGGATAATGAAATTTAGAAATTAATCAATTTTCTATGTAAAAACGGGCAAATTTGCACATTTACATTTACATAAGGTCTGAATAAAACAACATATGAATCAAGATTTACATGTATTTATACTAAAGTTATACAAGAATCTTTAGAAGTGAGTAGTTTTTTGAGATTTTGCGACTGTAATGTACATCACTTTCATGTATCAGCCCCCAAATATACTCCCATCATGTTTCCCTATACGTTTCCAGGTCACAAAAGCAAAGTTTTAAGAGAAAAATAGGTTTTTTCTATTTATTTTAGGCATAAGCAATTGGAAAATAACACTTTCTGCCCAGTAACAAGAAAAAGTAACATTTTGTTACGTAGTGTTATTAAACAACTTACCTTAACCATTTTGCTCTCAATTAAAAAATATCCCGAGACACTCTAAGTTTGTGTAAACGTATAGATGTTACTGTTTTGTTTTTTGGAAGTTTTACACAAAACAAGGTAGAAGAAAATTTATCATTGTTATTATATACGCGTAGCATTTTTATATTCTTAGGTCAATGGGGAAAAACATCCTAACTGTTTTGGTAATTGAAGTGCCCAAGATTTTCAAACTTTTAGTTAGAACGAGATTTTTTGGTTATTTTGTGTGTGCTTTTTTCTTTTTTTGTGATACTGGAGATTGGTCCTCTCCTTATTCAACAACGAACTTCCATGTTATGATTTCAGGTACTATGAATACCAGAGAGAAAGTACATTTTTATGTTGAGCAGAGGGGCTGTGAAGTGGAAAGTTCTGTGCATAATGCATTAACAGAAATATCATCTTCTGGTGTATCACTTACAGAACCAAAGGAGATCATTTTTGGAATTGCAGGACAAAATTGGGGCCACAAAGATGTAATAATAAAAATTTTGAATTCAAATATTGTTTTTAAGTTGGGGCTGGTGATAAAGAAAGATCCATTTACTGAAAATAAGTTTAAATGCCCAAATAATTCATGCTTGTTTCAAAAAGCGACACTTAAAGAGCTGGCCGAGCATCATTTCAGAAATCATCGAAAACTAAAGGATGATGTTCCATTTGATGATGTTATTTACCTTTGCTGTAACAAAAAATTCTTATTCTTTGAAGTATATGCTTGGCACTTGTTTTACGAACATCAAAAAACAGCAAAAGTGGATTTCAGGTTGGAAAGGATTGTAGAAGGGACCAAGTTGTTTATCAACAGATGGTTATATGAAAATAAAAAGGTTATCTCTCTTCAAGATTTAGTAATGACAGCTGTTAATATCATTTGCAATTTTGGAAATTATTACATTTTTATGTGGAACTGTCAAGACTTTGCTACCTGGTATTTGTCCACACTCGGTCTACCCTTAGAACTTCTCCCACCTACCCTAACCGACCACACAACAGGTACAGGAACAACAGGAAAAGTAATTCAACAGTTGAAGTCGAGATGGTATAACTTGCATACAAACATGTGGGACCCTCCAATAACAAGTCATGAAACTGGAATTTGTCTGTGTGCTTATTGTGAGTTTCTTCCACCGTTATCAATTAATGCTTTGGTAGAACATTTGCGTATTGCCCATAATGCTACTCCCGAAACCATGAAGGACAAGCTAAATTATAGTGAAAGAGGAGCAGCTCATGGTAAGCACTAAAATTGTTTCTGGTTTGTTTTTCTGTTAAATCACGTTTCTGTATCAGATATTTTTGCACACTTTCAAAAGGGAAGTGGATAAGTAAAATTAGACAAGAGTAATGGTCTGGCAGTAAAATGCTCATTATTTTTAAATAGTTTTCTAATTTCTGTTTATTTTTTTCTATTACAGAGCTAGTCAAAGCATTAAATCCGAAAAACCTGAAGTATGTTGTAACAGGGAAATCGCTTATGTTGGACTTTTACAAGAATAGAAAGTATACAGTCTACAGATGGCAGAGTACAAAAAGTGTTGCTGCTCACGTTTCTCTTGTCTTACAGCCATGGAGTCTTCAGACTGATAATAATCAAGAATGCAAAACCACTTACTCTAAACCTTATGATTACTATCATACCGTGGAAATTCAGCAGCAGTTTGGAGAATGTGATGATGTGGATCATAACCTTTTGGTGTGTCAACCACTGGATGAGGTTGACACTGAGAAGCTGAGAGTTGTTGGAGTTATCTCATCTGTATCTATCGAAAATTTGCTTAAATTACTTGTAGAAATATACATTGACTCGCTTTATTCTGTTACTCCTTCTGATAACTGTTTAACCTTTGCTCAACTTCTAGAAATGAAATTGGAGCAACATTTCAATCTTGAAAGGGAGGATGCCGACTCTGAAGAGGTTAGTTTTAAAGAACTTTTATCGTGTTTTCATTTGGGGTTTGTGCTGTTTCTGTTGCAAGGAGCTAGTTTATGTCACTTCATTCCAGCCATGTTTGCAGCCACATTTCCATTCACACAGCACTATTTGGTCTTCTATTTTCTTATTCATGTGGTGTACAAACTGGTAATTCTCATATATGACTTTAAACGCTATTTTTCCAGGATACTCTTGACAGAAAGTCAAATCAGTTGGAAAACTGCATGGAGTGAGATTAGTCGTGTAATTTTGCTGTACCGTAAGAAGTTTGTTCTTGAAATGATAAAGGTATGCTTCCTTCTTTCCGAGATATGGGCTGTACTGACAAACCCTGAAGACGTTCCAGCTCTTTTTACAATCCAGTTTTCATTTTTTATGTTTGAAACGCTAACCTCAAAAGTAGCAGAATTTTGTGATGAGCAAGGAGGCAAATATGCCCTCCACCTTAAACTTTGTTTCGATCACAATAAATATCCATCTCGAATGTTGGAGTTGACAGGAACTATAGGTGACTGTGTTATTTTGATCTTGTTGTTTCTTTCTTTTTGTGGGATTTCCAAAATACTTTTACTTTTAACTCTTGGGCCAATGGCTCATTGGTATTTCTTAACAAGTAATGGCAGATATAATAAAACATTTAGCACGTTCCTTCCAAGTCTGATTTTATTTGGTTACTATTTTCCAAAAACCAAGTCTTTTATATGGAATGTCATGTTTGTTTTATTTACTTTTGTTGTGGTTGCATTTTGTTTCTCAGAAAGCCACTTACATTTTTCTGCATCCAACTCTACCCATTGTAGTTTTTTTCTTCTCTTCAGCGTGGTGAGGGTTATATACCTTTATGTAGAGCGTAAACCTCATTGGTATGGTATTATACAAATGGCAAAAAATCAACTAAATGTTGAATGCTTTCCAGACTCTGAAGAAAAGAGAGCTAGTGTAGTTACATTAAAAGAGAATATTAAAAAAAAATTAAAATCTCTCTCAACTTTTATTCATTTATCAGCATTTCTGGTTATTGTACTTACTTTTGTAACCATTATTGGCATGTTTTATGTTTGGCAAACGCATCATTGCCTTAATACTGTACTAGCAGTGGCAAGTTTTATTATGTTTATAGATAACAAAGTTACTTTGAATTGTAGCACTTTGGCATTATGCATCCTGGAATGTGCATTACACTTGAAATATGACTGTAAGTACTATGGAGCAAACGAAACTAATCCTGGAGATAAATATCCACCACAAAGAGACTTTTTGGACTATATTGCAGATATGTGCGACAGGAGAAAATCAGTTGAATGAACCTCAACTAATTAATTTTTTAAATAAAAAAGATAATCATCCATCGCATTCTTGATACGTTGTTTATATTTTGTAGTTGAAATTGATCTCTGTCGGACCTTTTAAACTTGAATAGATTATGAAACGTTTTAAGATTAGCACTGGTTCATGATACAGTGACTTTATCATACTAGACTTTCATAAGTGTTATTGTTTGGTGTATTATTGAAATATTCTGCAAGTGTACAAGCTGGTATCTAAGTCTAGTAAATATATATTAGAACATAAGCAAAACACGTATGAAAAAAAGATAGGTTGCCATTTGGCCCATTGAGATCGCTACCAAAACATGAAACAAATGAAATGTGGCCTTTCATATCCATAAAGCTATCTAAAATACGTTTAAAAGAACTCTAACTATACATACCAATTTATCAGGCTGAATATTCTAAAAATTAATTTATAACAACAGTGCAGACTTGTATCTAACTGAAATAGTTGATCCTGTTAAAAAAAACAAAATTAGTAAGTTTAATACAGGATACGAACTGTTCCAAATTAATAGTTGGTCTAATTATCAAGGGCCTGGCATGGTCAAGTGTGTTAAGCCGTTCGACTCGTAATCCGAGGGTCGCGGGTTCGAATTCCGGTCGCACCAAACGTGTTCGCCCTTTCAGCTGTGGGGGCGTTATAATGTGACGATCAATCCCACTATTCGTTGGTAAAAGAGTAGCCCAAGAGTTGGCGGTGGGTGGTGATGACTAGCTGCCTTCCCTCTGGTCTTACACTGCTAAATTAGGGACGGCTAGCGCAGATAGACCTCGAGTAGCTTTGCGCGAAATTCAAGTATAAACTAATTATCAATTTGTGCCTGTGATAATTTCTGAAGGTTTTCTAGCATTTTTTTAATTATCACCATCTGTCTTTGGACAATTATCGTGACTAATATTACAGTTTGACAGCATTGAGGAAGTAGAGACAATGGTCTAGTCTCATTATCAATCTGTATTCATTCTTCATATTTTCAATGAAGCAAACTCTGAACAAAATCTGCCTAGATGCATTGACAAATGATTTATAGCTTACGTTATCTATACGTGACAGTCAAACATGTGAGCATGATTGATGTTAAGAAAAATGGGACATGAAAAAAATTCTAGTCATGTTCGTTCCAAATTTCTTCTAAAATTACAAGTCATACAAGACTCATTATATTCATGAAAGAGAAGCTATATAGCATCAAAAACATGAATGACTGAACATGACAAAAATAATGAAAGATTACAATAATGATTACATAACACTGTGCAAGTGTTAAAATTTATCCAGTGTGGCCACAACCTGCCACAGTGTTATTTTATCTATATTCAAATCACCTACTACACCATATTTTTTCTACTAACAAAATAACATGCTCTTGGCAACATTCTTAATGATGTTTTATATTGGCCTAATTTTAACTTTGACAAATCTGGAAAGCAGTAGCACCTACACATGTTAAAGAGGGTTGTTACATCTGTCGTTTGTTTTATTTTGTTCTTTCAGTCCTTGCAAGTCTGGCATGGCCAGATGGATAGGATGCTTCACTTACAATCTGAGGATCCCCGGTTCGAATCCAATCCCATGTTATAATGTGACTGTTAATCCCACTAATCCTTGGTAAAGAGTATCCCAAGAGTTGGCAGTGGGTGATCATGACTAGATGCCTTTCCTCTAGTTTTCACTGCTTGGATAGCTCGGCACGAAATTCAAAACAAACAAGCACCTGCTGTCCATTTCCAGAAGTCACCTGATTTGACCATCACGTTCACTTCATAGTTCTGCTCAACGATAGATGTCTTCTCACCAGAAGATGATTACCCTTGGTACTCAACAACTATCACTTCATCAATCTTGTCATGCTCCCTTTCGCCTATCTCTAAGTGCTGCTAATTTGCTGAATTTTTAGTTTCATCTTTGGCCAGCGTGAATGTGAAAACGGTGTCATCTTTAATCTTCAGATGATGAACTCGGGCTATACCTTTCATAGCAAACACCCCGTCAAGTTTTAGTAATTTGTTAGTCTTAATTATTGCAGTTACTATCATCTGCGGCTCTATAACATTTAACATTTTTGCTGAATCTTCTGCAAAGGATGTTCCATTAATAACCAGTGATTTCTGAGTTTTGACATCTGCCGAACATGCCTTTTCCCTGCACCGTGTTGGACCCTTGCCGAGGGAGAAGGCGACAAAATCCAGTGAATTTTGATGATGTGCTTTCTTTCCAGAGAATGAAGAGCTATAGTTATGTAGCAATTCTTGGACTGTGGTGCAGGCTCATCTGACCTAATGAATACTGCCGTGATGGTTGTAGGTAAATCATTTAGTAACTTGCTGATATATGCTAGCAGAATCTCTTTAGTATGGGTCAAGTTGTCTGATGAAATAACTTTGGAGTGAAGTTTCTCAGAATGCCAAAGAGCTGCAGTGAAAGATCTGACTTTTCTTGCTTCCAATGGTCACTTCGAATTTTTTCTTGATAAGAGAAGGCGCAGTTCTCAGAGTAATCCACCAGAAGTGGTGATTTAGATTCATCAAATGATGCAAATCCAACAGCCTCTCTTTGTTACCGGTATGCGGCAGCTTAGTGTCACTTTATAAACCAATGTTCCATAAATAAGTTAGCTTTTGGGGCGGATGCTACATTGGTAATTAGGTACTGAGAATGTGCAAAGAGATAGGCAATTTGAAGCTTCCATTTTACTTTACTTTATTCTAGCCACTAAGTTAGTCACAAATATAGATCTTATGAATCAATAGCCAGTGCAGTGGTTTGTTGCGAATTTCGCACAAACTGTTCGAGGGCTATCTGCTCTAGTAGTCCCTAATTTAGCAGTGTAAGACAAGAGGGAAGGCAGCTAGTTATCACCACCCACTGCCAACTCTTCGGCTACTCTTTTACCAACAAATAGTGGGATTGACCGTCGCATTATAATGCTCCTACAGCTGAAAGAGCAAACATGTTTGGTATGACAGGAATTCGAACTCGCAACCCTCAATGCAGTGGTACAAGGAAGTTCCAGATGTTTGGTTATTTCAGCTTTAACATAGCCAAGCCGACTTGGTAACCAAATAAGGGAAAGATTTGAATTGAAGTGCTGGTTTCAAGAAACTATATGGTCTGTTCTTTCAATTTCACAGATGGTTATTCCTAATTATGATTATTTTCCACCTTTGTCCTCTTCGTGCCCCTTTAGTAATTTATGAATTTTTTTTAGTTCTATTGGAATCTAGTTATCAGTATTTATCTCTAGTAATTTCAATTTGTTAAAAATAGTTTTAAGGATTTTCTAACTGTACTGTCAAGTTTGTGACAGTTATATATGTTTTAAAACTAATGGCAAATTCTTCAAAAATTTTGAAATTTATTTACTACTAAAACCACTTAAGTTTAAAACTATTTC
>NC_134834.1:127340853-127411154 GCF_004210375.1 Tachypleus tridentatus | reverse complement strand
CAAGCGGGGTTTAGGAAATATAATAAACTATAAGAAAAGTGAATAATTATGTAGTAAGAAGCTATATTATACATGTAGTGTTTAGACTATTTTTATTCACCTATTCTATATAGAATTTGAAGTATGTATCACTGATGTTATAAGTGTATTCATTCGATTGAATACTTGTCACTGAGATATAACGTTTTCAGGAAATTCTATCTTATTAGGTAAGAAGACTGGATAAGAGACAAGTGGTGTGTCGAAATAGGTTTTATATTTGTTTTTGAAGTAATTGTACGCTGAAAACAATGATATGGGTCCTCATTTCACATTTCAATAAACGTTGCCACACAAACAGTTATTTGAATATGACGTAAAAACGAATAACTTAAGAATATTCGACCCTGTAATGAAAGAAAAGTCAAATTTTGCTTCAAGTTTCTGATTTAATAATTTCTTTACTATTTTTACTTTATTTCCACGAAACGTGGGTGGAGGCTGTTAGCACGTGGTGTAAAGGTTTCTTAACAGGTATAATTAGAAGCACCTGATTGGTTCTTTGTCCGCCTACGAAGGCGTGGTTTGTGCTCTTAAAAATCCTCGACTGACCCGAACTCTCGATAAGTTAAAGAATAACAGGTTAGGAATAGAAGCATCCGCTGTTTCTGAGTCATGTATTTCCAAAGCTGCACCTTCCTGTTCCTCAGTGGTATTGTACTATACCTGGGCTCAGCAGAACAGGTAAGCATTCCTTTTTTGTCTCTGAAAAGTTAGGACTATATGACCTTCGTTCTATTACTTCAAATATAACAAAACTCCTTAAAGGCTTCTTCAGGTTTGGGAGACACATTTTTATCGTTCACTTATACAAAAATTATTAATTGTAGTTGTTTGTCATTAACCACAAAGCTGTATTACAAATACAAAGTTATACCACAAATCTTAATTTTCTTAAACTTTATTAAGACTGAAAACCAATTCACATTTGTGCTCGTTTAGATCTCTCTCAAGATTCTTTATTTGCTTGTAGTTAAATGAAAATATTCACAATGGGCTATCTTTGCTCTGCCAACCACGGGTATCGAAAGACGGTTTCTAGCAGTATAAGTCCGTACATTGTTTCAATGAGGAACAAAAGTCTGTTTTCAGTTGGTAACTTACTGTGTTACTCTCTTAAACTTGCTCTTCTAGATTTGGTTACGTAACTGTGTGTTTTCTTATAACAAAACCACTGAGTCCACCGAGGGGAATCAAACGCCTAATTTTAGCGTTGTAAATCCGAAGACTTACCGCTTCATCAGCGGGGGAATGGTTACGTAAGAAAAAAAGTATAAAAGAATACACCGATTCTGGTTTCTCCTCGCTCCCCCTCATAATTTTGTTTAAGTTTACACTTTGAAGCTGCTCGTATCTGTGTACGTGTTTTCTGTATAGCAAAACCACAGGGAGTCCAACGAGGGGAATCGAATCCCTGATTTTAGCGTTGTAGCTCGTATTTGTCTTCTTAAAACTTATCAGACAACGTTATGATTTTCGTTGACGCACGTAATCGACTAACTTACTCCACTAGCGCAAATAACATCTAACATTTACTCTAACACCAAGACTAAATCTAATGCAAGATGACAAAACCAAGTTTAAATAACAAGTAAAAAGAAACAGAAAAAAAAGGTTTTTTGTGTGTGTTTTTGTCAACATTTTGTGCTTTTGTTTGTTTGTTTTTGAATTTCGCGCAAAGCTACTCGCGGGCTATCTGCGCAAGCGGTCCCTCATTTAGCAGTGTAAGACTAGAGGGAAGACAGGTAGCCATCACTATCCACTGCCAACACTTTGGCTATTCTTTTACCAACGAATACTGGGATTGCACCTAACATTATAACGCCCTCACGGCTAAAAGGGCGAGCATGTTTGGTGTGACAGGGATTCGAACTCGCGACCCTCAGATTAGGAGTTGAACGTTTTAACCACCTGGCCATGCCGAGCCATTGTGCTTTTCTAACTTTAATGTCATTCTATAGGAAAGACATAGGTAGTTTAGGTGTTTCTGAAAAGTAATTTTTATCAAAGCTATCCAAGCTTAAGTTGTAGTATTTTTTGACGATTACAGAAAATGTTTCGTTTTTCTACAGAAGCATAATTCCATCAGGTTAAAAAACTACCGAATTAACTTAACATATAATACCTGTTAGTTTGTTTGTTTTGTTTCCTGAAATTCATACAAAGCTATTATCGTGCTATCTGAGTTAGCCGTCTCTAATTTTGAAGTGAAAATCTAGAAGGGAGACAACTAATTAATACCACCCGCCGCCAACTCTTGTGTTAATGTAATCGTATAGAGAGATTTCATCGTCAGGCCCCAATATACAGAGGGCGGATCATAGAACCTACAGATTTAAAATATAACAAGTTCAACACTATGTCATACTCAAGAACTATATATGGAAAGCAAAAATGTGTAAGTTAGCAGGATAAAAATAAATATCAATTTCCGGAACTTTTTCAATTACAATTAATTTATTTTATGAATTTTAACACCATTTTAAGGAAGTTGTAATTTAAACAACGTATAATACTGAATAGAATATCCACAAACAATAAGTATAAAAATACACAAACGTATTTTATTTTCTGAAAAACGTTATTCCTTATAATACAAACTTCAAATGAGGAGATAACAAACAGGATTCCTGAGTTGTTCGAAAATGTATAGAGTTGGTGAATCTGGATTTAACTGGTTGTTTGTTGAATTTCACCCAAGCCTACTCAAAGAAATCCGCAATAAACCATAAACTCTTGGCCTACTATTTATCGAATAGTGGGATTGATCATGAATTTATAACGCTCCAACAGCTGAAAGGACGAGTATGTTCGGTGACAAGATTCGATACCGTGACCCTTATATCGCGAGTCAAGTGTCCTAATCACCAGCCATGCCAGATCCTTTGTGAATGCCCCCCCCCAGTAGCACGGAGGTACGTCTGTGGACTTACAATGCTAGAAACCGGTTTTCGATACTCGTGGTGGGCAAAGCATAAACAGCCTGTAGTATAGCTTTGTGCTTAAGAACAAACGTTTTTTGTTGTTGTTGTTTTTTATAAAATGCACAACAGTGATCACTCAAGCTCTTGTTACTGTTCTCCAAAATAATAAAAAGTGGCTAATCGGGCTGTTGGTAACCCTATAAAATGTACAAAAATGGTGCCATGACTGGACTTCAGTTAATTTATGTAGACAGTTATAAAACTTTTCTATTACGAACAATCAGAACGGGCAGAATCAACTACTGAACATGGAAACTGTCATCACAACAAATCAATATGAGTTTTGATCTTCTAACATTTCTCAGTCCACCGCTGCAGATGTCTCAAGTCGATTTAAATTATACTATGTTTTGTTCTTTCTTTTAGAATTTCACACAAAACTACAGCAGCGCCACTTGCGAATAGTCCATCCTAATTATGAACCAATAGACTAGAGGAAAGACAGCTAAATCAATAACACTCTTCGTCTTATTGAATAATATAATTTACCTATTTCTCTTACAGCACACTCAAGGTCCCAGTCAGCAAAATCCATTTTTAAGGCAAAAGGCTGTGAACCATGAATGCTCAAAACACGTTAAGACTTGTCCTGCTTTTGAAAAGTATTGGTTTTAGAAATTCGAGAAGGATGCGTCTATTTTGTTTGTTTGTCGTTAAGCACATAGTTACACCGTGATCATTTGTTCCGTACCACCATGAATGTCAAAATCCTACTTTTAACGCCATACGTATAGACACTTTCTACTGAGTCACAAGAAGGCATATCATGTTGATGTACGAATCTTTTAATTGTTTTTAGTTAGTAACGCATGAGCAAGAGACAAGAGAAAAAAAAACACTTCAAGTTTAAAGATTAGTTGTGGGATCAGATCCCATCATCGAACATGCTCATCCTTTCAGCCATAGAGGCGATATAATGTTATGATTAATCCCCCCTGCTCAATGGCTATGAGTGGTGTTGACTAACTGCTTTCCCTAACAAACCCTAACTCGAAGTGAATATATTAAGTAATCTGATAAGCACATTTGCCAGAACGAAGTGGAAAGTGGAAAATTCGAAACAGCTAAAATGGTAAATTTTGGTTTGAATTTCCCGCAAAGCTACTCAAGGACTATCTGCGCTAGCCTTCTGTAATTTAGCAGTGTAAGACTAGAGGGAAGGCAGCTAGTCATCACCATTCACCACCAACTCCTGGGCTATTATTTTGCCAATGAATAGTGGGATTGACCGTAACATTATAAAGGGCGAGCATGTTTGGTGTGACGAGGATTCAAACCCGCAACCCTCGGATTACGAGTCGAACGCCAAATGCCCACCTGGCCATGCCGGGGGGCCATGTTCTATCCATTTGTATTAATCACAGATTCTGGCCGGGTCTACCTTTTTGTCAATTGCCCGTCAAGTCCTGTTAGTACCCTATATTTTTTACGTCCTTTAGATTTGTCAGTCTTATTTTTTGTTACTGTCCTTGAGTACTGGCAATGCCATTTTTTTTCACTTTTGGTTTTATTTCCTAAACTAGAATTGAAAACCAATCACAGGTTTCACATTTGTAATGTAAGAATTATTATTTTAAATCAACCACATGTTTCACTTCTTAAATGTGATATTTGTGATTCAATACTAGTCACGGTTTACTTCTCAAATACGATAGCACTAAAAACCTTAGTTTAAATGTTACTCAGAAAATAGTTTAACAAACTGGATTACAGCTGCAGATTAGGTTTGGTTTGTTTTGAATATCACGCAAAGCTGCACGAGGGCTATCTGCGCTAGCCGTCCCTAATTTAGCAGTGTAAGACTAGAGGTAAGGCAGCTAGTGATCAACAACCATGGCCAACTCTTGGGCTACTCTTTTTCCAACGAACAGTGGAATTGACTTTAATATTATAACGCCCCAATGGCTGAAAGGACGAACATGTTTGGTGTGACGGAGATTCGAACCAGCGACCCTCGGACTACGAGTTGAGTATCTTAAGCACCTGGCCATGCCGAGCCTGCAGATTAGGAAAAAAGCTAAAAATTGTTTTAAATGCTCTACACCCATCAAATGAAACCAGTTAAAAAGTTTCCAATGGTTCTACACCGTCAAGAGAGATTTTTCAGCAGCTTCTATACTATTGGGTGAAACCGAATAAACATTTCCGATTGATTCTTTTAATATTACATTGAATCATACAAAAACTTAAGTATTCTATATTGTTCAATCATGTGATACAAAAATATGTTATCGTTATGAGAAACCTTACAAAAATATCTTTGAGTTTCTCACCTAGTCTAAACACGGTCCTGGTAAGAATCCTACAAATAGTTTGTAATGAAACAAACAGTTATGAGATCGTCTGAACTTAAGAAATGTAAATTTTGATTAAACGAACATGTGATGATATACGGAATTTTACTTGTCATGAGATATTCGTATTAGGCTTATTACGCTTTTAAATACTACATTCTTAACCTATAACCTGAAGATTTTAAAAGAATTAACAGAGTACCCTAACGGACTATATTAAGAATGTAACGTTTAAAGTCTAATAGGCCAAATAATAATGTCTTATCTTAATAGAAGTATTCTTCGCCGGCTTGAAAAATCGTACATGAGTAGCTTTACGTGAAATTAACAAACCCAAACCACACAGTAATTTCCTGTCTGGACACTAAAGGGCTCTAGTTTTTTTCTTGACCCATTGATAAAACAGATCATTTGTAACTGAGAAATACGGGCGGGCCCTAACTAATAAAGCTTTTAGAGCAAATATATGGGCCAAACTGTTTAACCCTTTCGTTATTTCTAATCTTTAAACTTCGACGCTGTTTCTTTCTTTCTTTGAATCTAATTGTATTAATTAAGAATAAAGTGTGTAATATAAATGCTTCCAAGCACTGGAAAAAAATCGTACTTCGCGAAAAGTGTTAAATCACATTACTGGTAAAAAGTGAGTTAATCCTGTGGTAAAAATCTGTCATAGAAACAAAAAAATATGATATACATATCAAGACAAGTACAACAAATATTTGATTAGCAAATATTAGTATTGTCATTATAATAAAAGATAGCGGCGGTACCTCTTAAACGAAAATGGTTTATAGGTCTTTAGTTGGCCACTAGGTGCGCTGCTGTCTAATCCTAGTAATAAATTGGAATTCAAAGTTTTCATCAAAATAAAAAAAATGTTCCAATGATAAATATATGCATATATATATATATTTAAAATATGCGCACTATTTAAATAGAATCCAAACAAGAAAATGGTAACATAATTTGGAGAAATTAAAAATTTATGGTTTACTTACTTCGATACAAAGTAATAAATATAAAAGTGTATTACGTCATCGAGTTTGGTCGTTGCAAGCAATCAGTAAATGGAAACAAAGGGAAAATGTAAACGTTTACGTTCTAGTTTTAATTTTATGACAAATAAAACATAAAACAAACTTCAGCAGCGTGTGTGTTTCTTATAGCAGAGTCACATAGAGCTATCTGCTGAATCCACCGAGGGGAATCGAACTCCTAATTTTAGAGTTGTATATTCGTATACTTACTGCTGTACTAGCGTGGAACTATAAACCTAGTGAAAGAGAAATTATTTTACTATTTTCATTCTACCTGTAACATAACTCTTATTTTGTTGTTCATATTTCTAGGGCCTGGCATAAGGCGTGCGACTCGTAATCTGAGGGTCGCGGGTTCGCGCCCGCGTCGCGCTAAACATGCTCGCCCTCCCAGCCGTGGGGTGTATAATGTGACGGTCAATCCCACTATTCGTTGGTAAAGAGTAGCCCAAGAGTTGGCGGTGGGTGGTGATGACTAGCTGCCTTCCCTCTAGTCTTACACTGCTAAATTAGGGACGGCTAGCACAGATAGCCCTCGAGTAGCTTTGTGCGAAATTCCCAAAACAAACAAACAAACAAACAAACAAACATATTATCTAACCTTCATTTACTCATTTCGTGTCCAGATCATTATATTACACTCAATAGTCAATAGCAATATTATGATGAGATTTAAACAAAAAACAACAAATTACAAAAGTCAGAATTGCCCTTCTTTACAATACTGCATCACACGAGATTAGTCAAAAATAAAACATAAAGATACTTTCTTTATTAGAAGACCGTCGGTTTATTCTCGTGTATGTTGTACTTACCGACTTGCAGCTCGACTAAATGTAATTCCTGGCTTTCGATAGCTTTATTGTTGCGTTCTGACGCATCGTCAAGTCGCAAAGTTTGTTCTTATCAAGGTTTACCACCTTCGTCCGCTAGGGTTTTGCTATTCACGACGACAAAAAAGGCTTACATATTAAGAGATATGGAAATTCTTATTCAATATTTTTCTTTTTTTTTTGCAAAAAGTGAATAAGTCCCATTCATAACTAACTAAAGGTGAATAAAAGGAAATTATGAATTGGGGGAAAAATATGAAAACAACTAGAAAGAGAGGAAACTTAAGTTTTAAATATTAATTGAAAAATAAATTAATAACTTGGGTTAGCTTTTCTTTCATGCTTAAGATTTTAAGTATGAATATCAGAACCCGGAAGAGCCCAGTCACAGGATTCGTATTGTATTTTAACCTGTTTTAAATGTAGTTTTTATCCTTCATATCCATAGCCAAGCTTTCATGAAGTCGATATTTGGTAATATTACGTAGTTTAATAGCTAAGTTTTCACCAAGTTCTGAAATGCTGTATTTATGTTATAGAAATTGTAAACTGTATTGTAATAGGGCAGAACATACATATTTTTGTCAACTGTAAAAAAAAATATCAGTTGAAGTGTAACTCGAAGAAACCAGAAAGCTCCATGCCGATAAGAGCCAATGTCTTACCGTTAAACTATATTGGACAGCGTAATCTACAGAATTGACAGTGGCAAGAAGGAGCTACACGATAATGATAGAGAAATACATTCTTGTTTGAACGTTTAAACTGTGCTAAAGCCGCAAAGTAGGTGAATTGTCAAAGTACATGAAAAGGTAGAACAGTGACTGAGTTGTCAAAGTATAAGAGAAGGTAGAACAGTGAGTGATTTGTCAAAGAGAAGGTGAGACAGTGATTGAATTTTCAAGCTCTTGAGAATCCAGAATTGTGACTGAAAAACCAATCTATATAAACTTACAATATGATTCAGAATCAAGACGTTGTCCTATCCTTTAAGATATATTCCCACTCTTTAAGATGTAGTAATACACTTTAAGATGCTATTCTACTACTTAAAATATTCTTATTTCTTAAGGTGCAGTCCTGTCCTTTAAGATGCTGTCCTATTCTTTAAGATACAATCACACTCCTTAAGATGTAGTCCTACGCCTTAAGATAGTCTTATTTCGTAAGGTGCAGCTCTACCTACCTTTTAAAATACAGTCCTATTCCTTAAGATGCATTCCGTTAAGATGTAGTTCTACCCTTTAAGACACATTCTCACTCTTTAAGATGTAGTCTTGCCCTTTAAGATACAGTCCTACCTTCTCAACTGCTATCTCACTCCTTAACATGCAATCCTACCCCTTGAGATACAGTACTATTAGCATTGTAAGTTCGTAATTTAGCCGCTGTCAAGCGGGGGTTACATTACTATTTCTCTTATTCATGGACGGTGTTTAGTTTTAAGAGAACAAATAGTTTACTCAACTGAGATGTATTCCCCTTCGCACCACTAATGAAGACTGTGTTTAGCTAAAATGGGCTTTTAATAACTGCATTAAAATCGGATTTCTAGTTAATAGATTATTCGCTGAGGTTACTAATTTTCGATTTGCTTGAAATTAAGCACAAAGCTGTACAATGGGCTACCTGTGCTCTGCCCACCGTGGGTATCGAAACCCGGTTTGTAGCGCTAATAGTCTGCAAACATACCGCTGTGCCGCTCAGAGGCATTACTTTTCGACGGGATTAAATATGATAGTATTGGAATCACTCTTTATATGAGAACAGGTAAAGGCAGAGGTGGGAAAATGAAGGCTAAGGCTGACATTCCGGATTTCGACAATTTTTGACTAATATAACGACCCATAATTAGGGTCATAGGTTGAAAGGAGGCGTCTATATATCCAGTAACCTGGTTGAGATCGATAAATTCAATGTCTTAGAATTTATAGAATTAGATGGTAAACGCAAGTTCTGTATATGGTTTGTGAAGAAAACATACACTAGGTTTGTGTTCTTATTGCCATCTACCGGTATATCATTGTCACGTCAAGTTTTACTTTTTTATTAAACGGTTTGGTTTCTTTTGATTTTCGCGCAAAGCTATACGAGGGCTAACTGTGCTTGCCCTCCAAAATATAGTAGTAGTGAAAGACCAGACAGAAACCAGCTAGTCATTACCTCCCACTGCCGACTCTGGGGCTACTTTTACCTGAAAAGGCGAGCATGTTTGGTAGGACAGGGATTAGAACCCGCCACCCTCAATAAATAGAGGTGCAGATTTGGGGTAACTTAGTTTGCATAAAGTTACAGGTTATACAATATGATCAAAAATTTAGATATTCTTGTGTACACAATCTAGTATCTCATTTATTAACATAAGTTTGGGTGATCATAACAAATCCGTGATATTTAATAAATAAGTTTGTTGAAAAGAACATTCTTATAAAATAAAAAATAGTTCTTGACACTCATAATGCTTCGTAATATGACTCATTTCTATGGAGAGTTCTAAACTTATCTTGAAAACATCCCTGCACATATTCTATACTTTCATCTAACAACGAACACGCTTTTCACAAAAATTATATTCACTAAGAATCATTAAATGTGACATTTTCAAGAAAAAAAATACATTACTCCTTTTTTGAGAAAAACATAAACAATTTAGGCCTTGAACAGAGGCAATAATTTGTAGACTCTCAGAAATGATTAGGTGTTTGTTTTTATTACGTACAAAGCTTTGTCCCCTGTGATATGAAACTAAACCTTAGCGTTATAATCGCTAAACCACCAGGTGGCATCTTAGAGTAAAGACATTTTCTAACAACTATTAAATGAAAGAATCTATGACAACATGGAACTAGTTACGATATAATAATTTCTTCATTTTTTCCTTCTTTTACTTTCAAGTCGTTCCACGATATAGATCTAAAACCCTAACACAAGCTTTCTTAGAAGACGCGGAGTAGCTTATATACATTAGTATGCAATTAATTGTTTATCTAAAACAATTAAATTTTGTGCCTGTTATCCTGTAAGGTTAGTAATGAAAACTGTTGCTTTTACGGTCACTTCATAAATCCCACATAAAGAATATTTTAATCTATTAAAACATTTGGGAAGCCTAATCTACCATTTAATTCACCGCTAGTCGTTGAGTTATAATGGTAAAGTGTAAATCGGATAATAGCGCGGGCTTCATTTTTTATTTTGGTAATTTAAGCGGCTTGTTTGCTGCATAATTTAGAAGAATATGTGTAAAGTATCAATAGTACATATTATTTAAGTCCTATTTAAACTCCCTGTGCTGAGCAGAAGAACTGAAAACACCGTACATATAATACCTTAATCTGTTAATTGGTGGGTTTATTATTTACTTAACTATTTGCAGAACCCAAACTTTACGGATTATCTAAATAGAGTTATATTATCGACAAACATCCTTCGGTTGAGAGTAATTCCCAGCTTGCACTTCTTTCAAACTACGAGTATTATCACGTGATTTCCTTTGAACATTTAAAAGCCAGTATTTGCGTGTTTAAGTACAATTTAATTTTAGGCGCCTGAGAAACGATTCAATTGAATATATCTATTTCTAAAAGTATTAAACGCTTGTATACATTTCCATACATTTCCCGGTGTGAGATTATGAGAACTTTTATTTTGCTTAATATCTGAAACTAGGAACTAGTTCTGCTTGTTACTAAAGGAAGAAAAAATTCAATGCTGTATTGAAACTGGAAATGTAGGCTTTTTTATTCTTCGCAACGATGATCGTACTAGGGTATTAAAAAATAAGAAAATTCGTTCGTATATCCGTCTTTATCGATGGACATAAACCACTTTTAGTAGAACAATAAATAATAATATTCTACGTAGGCTCACTCATCAAAATCCGATCATTTTTGATAATCAGAGTAAAAATAATGAGAAAGAATCGATCCCCATGTTAACACATGAGGATTTTTGTTACATTAAGTCTCCGAAACCTCATCACTTCGGTCATACTATAGCAACTTTCATTTCACTCCATTCAGCCATCGATGAAGCTCACAACACAATTTGAACGACTCTCGAAACGTAAAAGGGAAGAGTAATCATGTAACGTAGATTACGTTTTTATCTCTATGTGAGTGTGTGCGTTTGACAGCGAGATTTATAGAAAATGGCTGAATGGATTTGGACGAAATTAGTATACTTTTGGACTTTGATCCAACTTAGAAATGATAAGTTTTAAGAGATCAGAATCCCATGAAGTCATGAAATTAAAAACAAATCCTATATGTTAATATAGGTACTGATTTTTCATGCTATTTTTGCTGTATATCTCAGTCCAAAATGACCGAAATGAATCTTGGTAGACATATGTCGAGTATTATTTCCCAATGTCCTGCTAAATATCATCCGTATACGTTTATAACGACGGAAATAGGACACATTTTCGAATTTGTTTTAGGGACAAATATACTCAACGCTGCTCTCTACTGAGTTCCCTTCTAGTTGGTTCCTGTTATTATCAGCTGCTACTGGTTACAGAACACTATCACATATTATTGGTTACACCTGATATCAGGTGTTTACTGGTTCTTAGTTATTATCAAATGTTTATTGGCTACTAGCTTGTAGCAAATATTACTAGTTATTAACTAATATGAGGTGTTTATTGAATACTAACTAGTGTCAGGTAGTTATTAGTTATTAGTTTATTTTCAGATGTTTAGTGGCTGCTAACTATTATCGAGCATTTATTGGTTCTTAGTTTATTATCAGGAGTTACTGGTTCCTATCTAGTATAAAATGTTATTGTTTCGTAGTTAGTATCAAGTATCACGAGACATCAATAATATCACTACTATCACTGATGTCAATCTTCATTTTGTGGACAGAGTTTGAGAGAAGGTTAAGGATTTCTTGTATATATCTAATCCTTCTTGCGTGTGATGTATCAGTGACTAGCAGAACAACTTTGTGTAAGTTTACTTGAGATTCTAGAAAGGAAGAAAACCCTCCTATAACTCTTGCTTCTTTAAAAATTATATTAATAACACAATAATGGAGTTCTTTGCTTCCAGTTTACTTGCTCGAGGAATTTAGTGCAAAATGTATTTTCATATCTAGGCTTAGTAAATTAGTTAAAATACTAGTGTTAATCAAGCGGCCTTCTTGTTTTGTTAGCTACATTATATTTGGATGACCAAGTGATCTAGTGCTTCTGTTAGTTAAATTACACATAGATCATTATATTGTTAGCTAGATATATCTGGATGGTGAAGTGATCCACTGGTCCTGCTAGTTGGATTACAGATAGACCATCAAGTAACCCTGTTGTTGTGTTAGATAGATCACATCTGGATGATCAGGTGATCTACTTCTTCTGTTAGTAGGATTATACATAGATCATCAAGCAATTGCCTTGTTCTGTTAGTCACATTATATGTGGTTGATCAATAGATCCACTGGGTTTGTTAGTTAGATTATATAAAGATCATTAAGTAACCCTCTTGTTATGTTAGTTAGATTACATCTGGATGTCAAGTGATACACTGGTCCTGTTAGTTGAGTTACACATAAATCATCAAGTAACCCTCTTCTATTGTTAAGTAGATTATATCTAGATGATTAAGTGATCCATTGCTTCTGTTAGTTGGATTACACATAGTTCATCAAGTAACCCTCTTGTTTTGCTAGTTCAGCAGTAATAAAGACCTATAAAGTAAGGGTTTATACATAAGTAAATTTAACCATACTCACTATAGAGTATTACAATGATGTGAAGTTGCTGACTCACTCACGTGATAAGCGCTAGTGTCGATCATATGATGAATATAATCGCTGATACGTGAACTCTAAGAACTGGATTGGTAGTCATATATATAAGTACAGTTTAGTTGTTGTTAAGAGCAAAACTGCTCAATACATGCTATACCTTTTGCGGGTATGTAACCACAATTTTTATCTTCGTGAGTCCATAAACTTACTATTGAACCATTTGTGAAAGGGAGACTTAGGTAAAGAAGTACATTTATTTATTTCAGAATACTTGTGCAAGTATGCATATGGACTCGTTGCACATGTCGGCCCTTCTTTTGAATGCACTGGAAGGATGAGTTGGTTTCTTTTTTAATTTCGCACAAAGTTACGCGAGAGCTATCCACGCTAGTCGTCCCTAATTTAGCCATGTAAGACTAGAGGGAAGGCAGCCAATCAACACTATTCACCGCCAACTTTTAGGCTACGCTTTTATCTTAAAATAATTGGATTGACCGTCACTTATAACGCCTCAAGACTGAAAGAACGATCATATTTTTTGTGACGTGGATTTGAGCCCGCGACCTTCAGATTGCGAGTCAAGTGCCCTAATTACCAGGCCATATCGGACCAGACGGAAGGCCACAAACCCAACACTGTCCACCTCCATCTATTGGGTCACTCTTGTCTAATAGACTAGAAGTGTATCTGCAGATAAAATTATGTGCAAAATCCTAAAACACACACTCAAACAAATACCACAGAAGTGCATAGACAGTCGGAATGAGATCCTGTTATGTGTTTAGAATTTTATATTTAAAAATATCAAACGCGCTTAACAGAATACACAAAGTGAAGTTAAAAATTTGAGTTGTTGGTTAAGAATACTTGTATCTGCGTAATAAAAGAAGTTTTGTAAATTTGATGGTTGGTTGAGAATATTTGTATCTGCATGGCCAGGTGGTTACGGCGCTCGACTCGTAATCTGAGGGTCGCGGGTTCGAATCACCGTCGCACCAAACATGCTCGCCCTTTCAGCCATGGGGGCGTTATAATGTAACGACCAATCCCATTATTCGTTGGTAAAATAGTAGCCTGAGAGTTGGCGGTGGGTTGTGATGACTAGCTGCCTTCTCTCTAGTCTTACACTGCTAAAATAGGAACGGTTAGCCCTCGTGTAGCTTTGCACGAAATTAAAAAACAAACAAGGGTAGCACACCATTTGGTGAAGTTAAAAGGTTGCTTGAAAAAAATCAGATCTGTGCTATTCTGAAGTTATTATCATTTTTAAACGGGCCTTTTAACAGAACAAGTCGATATAAACGGATTTTGGTAAATTACATTCTCAGTAAGTACTGGAGTGAAAAACTGAAACTTACGTCATTAAAAGTGCAGTAACGATTGGATAAAATATCTTTCCGGTTGACCAATAGGGGTTTATTAGTCTCCTGCTGCTCTTCGGGTACATTGATCAAACTTATAAACATATTTTTCTACTATAACATTTGATATAAGTGCTACAATAACCATATTTTTCTCCATGTCGTGACCAACATATTTGTGTTGATGAGTTTTGCTGAGAGTACAAGATCATGAAAAGTAACTTACTGAACGTACTGGGAAACCGAGTGTGGACAACTAATGGCTATGGAGGTAAAGACCAGGTTCCAGTTTTATCATCATAAAGCTAACTTCGTAAAACAAAGAATCCGATAACTCAAGCTTTTGTGTAAAGTGTTTCATTCTTCTTTAGTTTATTGGAGAGAATTCAAATTTTGAGCATGGAATTCTACGCTCACAATAAGAACATACATAACACATATACAAGGATGAACTGGAAAGAGACATTAACCATAACAACGATGAACTGGAAATATGTATCACTCGTAGACAAAGATGAACTGGGAATATGTATCACTCGTAGACAAAGATGAACTGGGAACAGACATTACCCATAACAAGGATGAACTTGGAACATATATCACCCATAAACAAGGATGAACTGAGAACACATATCACCAGTGCACAAGGATGAACAGGGAGCTGACATCACCCATATATAGGGATGAACTGGGAACAAACAATATCCATAAACAAGGTTGAACTGGGAACATACATTATCCATAAACAAGGATGAACTGAGAATATATATTACCGGTAGACAAAGATGAACTGTGAACGGACATCATCCATAAACAAAATTGAACTGGGAACATACATCACTCACACACAAGAATAAGCTGGGAAACTATATCCCCCATATACAAAGATGAACTGCAAATATATATAACACTGGACTGGAAGCATACATAACCAGAAGACAATTACAAGTTGGAAATATATATCACTCATATACAAAGATGAGCGCTTGATAAGTTTATTCTAATTACATTTCTTAAAAAAATAATTCATCTTTCGATGCACACGGGTTAAGGTTATCCAATTTATTGCACTTCACGTTTGGAAGCACTTGAATTAAGTTATTGAATTTAATCTTCTAGAAGCCCATGGGTTAGGGTTAACTGATTCTTTGTACCGTAATTCATCTAGAGACTATTCAGATCCAACATGATTTCTAAGAATCTTAACATATTTTGATTGAATGTCATTAGTTCCAACATATTTTTTCTTTTAATAGTTTTTGTATAATTTCATTAGTTACAATTTATTTTCATTTAAACCTCCTAAAAATTTTGTTATCATCGAATGTGTCTTTCTTATAATACAATCCAATTTAATCATCCGAAAATTAAAGTTTTGCACTGGTTTACATTTAAACATATGGTATTAATCATGATAAGTCCTGCGTTAAACATTACTATTCAATCTTTCATATTATATCAGGTCCGGCATGGCCATGTTTCTAGGGCGTTTGACTCCCAGTCTAAGGGTCGCGGGTTCGAATACCAGTCTTATCAAACATGTTCGCCCTTTCAGCTGTGAAAGCGTTATAATATTACGGTCAATCCCACTATTCATTTGTTCAAGAGTTGGCGGTGGGTGATGATGACTGGCTGCCTCTCTTGTAGTCTTTCCTCAATAAATTAGAGACGGTTAACGCTGATAACCTTGGTGTGGTTTTGCGCGAAATTCAAACCAAACTATACCTTACAGTAACTATTTGGCTTATCCAGATAACCAATGCTCCCAAATTGTCTTATTCTTAGTGAAGGTTATAATTTAAATAGCTTAAGTTGTAATAAGAATTTACTGTTGACCAGAAGCTATTAATGATTCAACAGATGCAAACATTTATTTTTCAATTCTTTGCATTACTTGTGTTTTAAATAATTACAGTACAGAGCACAAAAAATAAAATATACTGATTTTTTTTTTTTTTTTTTACAAAACCTATTACGTGTGATTATCTACTCAATGTTCACCATTCCTTCTGGCCCGGAATGGCCAGGTTGCTTAAGGCGTTTGACTCGTAATCTGAGGGTCGCGAGTTCGAATCCCCATCGCACCAAACATGCTCGCCTTTTCAGCCGTGGTGGCGTTATAATGTCACGATCAATCCCACTATTCCTTGTTAAAAGAGTAGCCCAAGAGTTAGCGGTGGGTGGTGATGACTAGCTGTCTTCCCTCTAGTCTTACACTGCTAAATTATGGAAGGCTAACGCAAATAGCCCTTTAGTAGCTTTGCGCGAAATTCAAAAACAAACCATTCTTCCTACCATATTTCCAAAGGATTCAGTCCAACTCTAAACTATAATGGCTATCTTTGCACAGCCGTCCTTAATTTTGGACTGACAGACTAGACTCGAGTACACACTGCCAATTCTTATGTTACTATTATCTGACTGAAGAATGAAATTTGATCACCATTCTTATAGCATAGCCTCGACCTCAGTTTTGATACGTTTAACAAGCAGAGTTCAAAAGTTAATATCAATATTAAATATGCATCAGTTTTTAAGTACAGAAGTCGGAAGATATTTGAATAGCATTTTTATCTTAAATTTAGTTTCCTGAATACCTTTATAGTTTCGTATGAATAATGTTTCAGCCTTTAATTTTTGTTTAATTTTGTTCTTTACTTAATACAAAGCTACAAAATGTGCTGCCCTCCAGTGGCTTATCAGAATGTCTTTGGACTTCTATTGCCAGAAACAACCTTTCGTGCAGCTTTGCGCTGGATAATAAACAACAATAACACAATGGGTCATCTGCACTCTGTCCACCACATGGAATTAAACCTCTGCCTTGAACTTACCACAAATGAATTGATAGGCTCTGTGTTTAATTTAACACCTAACAACGACTCGATAACATATGACTTTGCAGTAAGTCAATGGGTTTATAATACTAAACATCATGTTTTGATATTTGTGGTGGGCAAAGCACAGATAGATCACCATGTAACTTTGTGCTTTAGAACAAATAAACAAATAAATGAACCACAGACCTAGATATAAGCAGTTCATGATGTAAACCCTTACATAACGTTTCCAAAGTACTAGCTACAACGAATGATTTCAGTGGTTATTAACGTTGACACTTATATCTAAAATTAAACTGAAGAACGTGGGATATTGAGAACAAAATCTGTATCGTAATCTAAGGACATCTGTCGTTTTATGTATATCACATTTTATATTCTTACTTGACGACAATAATAGAAAGCATTCAGTCTCTTAATGCAAATATATCATTTAAATTGCCAAATTCTCCTTACAGGTTAGTCATCAGCCTATGTACCAAACTTTCTACGAGCTACATGCTCTGACAGGTGGCGACGTCTTGCGTTTCTTGATGAAGAATCGTGCGCTGGATATCTTCGAAAGTAGTGACATCTTGCGAGTTTTAGATGAGGTAAGTGAAGGGAGATTTCTTCGGCTCTTCGACAGCTTCAAAGGGAATGATATCATGAAAGTTTTGGTTTCTATAAGAGGAAATTCTCTCGTTAAAGCATCGAATTCGAAGAGAAGTTTCGACTCCTTAAGTGGGTCGTCACTGGGTTATTCCAAAGGTTCGATTCCCTGAGTGGAGCAGCCTTGGGTGCAAGCAAGAGAAATTTTGATGAAATCGACAACGTTGGATTCAATGGATTTGCCAAACGCAACATGGACGAGATCGACAACGCTGGATTTAGAAGTTTTCTGAAGCGTCGCGACAGTCTAGCTGACCATCCTAAAAGAAATATTGACGAGATCGACAACGCTGGATTCGAGGGTTTTCTCAAACGCCGATTGTATAACGAAAATTACCACGTGTAGAAAACAAAAGGCCAAATTTTCATTATTTAAATATACGTCAAACTGTTCGTGTAGTTGATGTTTAAAGTACATGAAAGGTTATTTTGTCTCACAGCGAAAAGTGATTTGACCTTTGAACACGTGTAGTAGAAAAAATAAAATATTCCTTCCTTTGCTTTACACTTTCATTTCTTCGTCTCACTTGCGCTTGTCCATTTATATGTGATTACACTTGTGATTTAAATGTATGAACACCATCGAAATGTAAGATACATATGTTTAATAGAATCACATTAACTGAAAAGTAAAAAAAAGTTAAAGTACAAAAGGTCCGCTAGATGACGCAACGAGACTACAAATATGTATATATTTTATTTAGGCAAAGCTACATGCAGCTAACTTCTATGCCCTTCGAGAGGTATCGAATCCCTGCCTTTAGCGTAGTAATACCAGGAACACGATGGCCAATTACAACCAGTATTCAATGTTATATAACAGAAAGCTCATACTTCTATTATTGGTTCTCTAAGACGGGGAGTTCCCACCCAATTGACCTATATGTACTGAATATGTTAACAGTGTTGTGTATTTTGCCGCCACCTCCACACTTCCTCACAGACGTTTCGACGGAAATGAAACTTTAGTTCGTCTTTTGTCGTAAAAGAAACATTAGTAGGAGTGTTTGATAGCTTTAAAACACATTGTTAAAACAATAGTTCTTTTTAACAACATATATGAGCGTGATTCCTTGAAAGTTTAAGAATGCATTGTTAAAACAATAGTTCTTTTTAACAACATGAGCGGGATTCCTTGAAAGTTTAAGAATGCATTGTTAAAACAATAGTTCTTTTTAACAACATGAGCGGGATTCCTTGAAAGTTTAAGAAGGTATTGTTAAAACAATAGTTTTTAAACAACAAAGATGAGTAAGATTTCTTCACAGTTTAAGAATGCATTGTTAAAACAATAGTCTTTTTAATCAACTTTAGTGAAAGCCCTTAACAACTTAAAAACGTATTGTTAAAATAATCGCTTTTTTCATCAACATACAAGACACTTTGTTTTGAGTTCATCTCTTCCTACTATATTCCTAACAAATGAAAAAAATCTACTTTCGCGGTAATCTGTAGCAATCGAAAGAACTCCATTGTGTATGCTTTAGAAAACAACACACAACATGTTTTGTCAAATCAGGTTACATGTGTTGATATTGCAAATAAATATATACACATAAAATAATATGTGATGATATTGCAAACAAACACATACCATAAAGTTCCACTTGTTAATACTGCAAAAAAGTAGAAACAATAAATTTCCACATGTTAATATTGCAAACAAGCACATACAGAAAGTTTCGTGTATATTGCTATTGGAAGCAAATACATACAATAAAGCTACGTGTATTAATAATGCAAACAAATAGGTATAATAAAATTACTTGTGTTGAGATTTCAAACAAATACATACAATAAAATATCATGTGTTAATATGTTTACAGCCTCTTTTATCTCCTTTTCATGAACACAGTTCCTCAGAATTAGTTATCTTGTTGAACTGAGGAGATTCAGTTCGCATTTAAGACAGGTTATATAGATTTGCAAAACTTCTTAGAGTAATAGCATGCTAACCTTTGGGTTATCCTGTATATAAATTTGCTAACACTACTCGCGTTAATGCATTTATAGGCTTGTCATTTCCCCATCTAGATGCTTCACATAACATGCTGTACGTTGACAGTAATGCCTGTCATCGAGAAAGCTGTTGTTGCTAAACACTTTTTATTTGGATTCTGCACTTTAAGCACGTCCATTATATCACTTCGTGTTAATGAGTGTTGTACGTTTCTTGAAGTAACGTGGACACCTGTACTTATAACTGTGTCATTAGCAAGATTCATATTTCGTTAGTAGTGTATTACGTAGGAAGCATATTGCGAATTACTTAACCCTACTTTTTGAGAGTATGCTTCGACCTGTGCTTTTATAGATAGTACAAACTTCGTGTAACCTTTTCACAAGTTGCGTACAGTTTCTATGTATGTAGCATAAATTAGCCTTCAATAGCCAGACTTTTGATTTCTACACGTTTTTCATGTGTCATTTCTGTCATAGAAGAATTGATAGAAACAACCACACTACTGCTGGGTATAGTATGACTCTCTGTACGTTTATAGGTAATATTCTGGTATGTCACTGTCTGTTGGGTTTAATTACAACCAATCATAGCATAAACAATAAATACATCACTGTTTTCTGATGCAGTTTCTTTTAATACAATGGAGAGAAAGCAATCTCATAACATTTGCATTATATTTAGTTTCAATAATTCGTTCCAGCAAAGTAGCGTATACAAAGAAAGGTTGAAGTTCACCAGTTGGATTGCTCAGATAAATTACATTCAAGTCTGTATGTTACCTTTAAAAAAGGACATCAAGAGTAAACGTTTGCCACAGAGCACTAAAAGAAGGCGAACATATTCGCTCGCAAGATTTAATAAAATCAAACAAAATAGGCATTATACGAAACTGGGAACTTTCAGCATAAAGCGATTGTTTATTTTTATAGCAGACGTTTCCGAATGCAAACCTTTCCCACAACTAAACTGTCGTCAGTGGATGGTAATGACTAGCTGCCTTTCCTCTAGTCTAACACTATTAAATTAGGGACGGCTAGTGTATGTAGCCTTCGAGTAGCTTTTCGCGAATTCAAAACAAACCAAACCAAACCTGTTGTGGATAGCTACTAAACTATGACGCAACTAATTTCTGGTAACACTTATTAGATATTAATTCTTACTTTTCCATGCAATTATTCAATGAATTAGCTAAAACCTTAGTAATCCATAACCCTAAACCCAAGAACTTGGTAATCCATAATCATAAGTCCATTTTTATCGAAGCACAAGCAACTGAGATTTTGGTAATTCATATACTTAAGCCTGGTCTTAACGAGGAGTAAATAGCCGATATCTCGGTAATCCGAAATCCTAAGTTCATTTTTATCGAAGTAAAATCTACTGAAATTTTACTAATCCATAATCCTAACCCTAGTCTTAACAAAGGCCAACTAGCCGAGATTTTGATAATTCGTAGCACTAAGGACAAGCAGCCAAAATTTGGTAATCTATAATCCTAAGTCCCGTATTAGCGAAGAGGAAACGGACTAGACCTTGGTAATCTATAATCCTAAGTCCTGTCTTAGCGAAGAGGAAACAGACTAGACCTTGGTAATTCATAATCCTAAGTCCCGTCTTAGCGAAGAGGAAACAGACTAGACCTTGGTTATCTATAATCCTAAGTCCCGTTAGCGAAGAGGAAACAGACTAGACCTTGGTAATCTATAATAGTAAACCCAGTCTTAACGAAGACCAACTAGCCGAGATTTTGTTAATCCGTAGTACTAAGGACAAGCAGCCAAAATTTGATAATCTATAATCCTAAGTCCCATCTTAGCGAAGAGGAAACAGACTAGAAGTTGGTAATCCATAATCCAAAGTCTTGTCTTAGCGAAGAGGAAACAGACTAGACCTTGGTAATCCATAATCCTAAGCCTTGATAGACAAACACTCGTAATATTGATAATTCATGACCTTAAACCCAGTCTTAGAGAACAGTGAACACCTTGAAATACCTAGATAATATCACAAATCACTTTTCTTTATTATATTATTGTCATTTTATTACAGAAAAGCTAGAAATGTGGCTCTTAAAAGACATTGATGCAAGCTGTAGGTACTCGGCGTTTCTCAAACTTCGAATGAATCTCACAGAATTAATTGAGTTGCTGTTTTGTAGCAGAATACAAGCTGTTAAACTGCAACAGCTTAGTCGAGTGAACTGGTAAAAAATTTATAATTCAGTAGTAAAAATTAACGTTTAACTTCTTTGGTCAAGTAGAGTAGCAAATATTTTTTCCACATAATCATTAACCACATTCACCTAAGCCTACATTCTGTTTCATTTTCTCTGCTTAATCTAAATGTTACATAATTTTCTGCATCCTTTCCAGATGCTTCACTCTCAATGCTCTAATTTGACTGTAATACAATTCTCGTATCTGCCATCTAGAGCTTAGTATATCTTATTCCTAAGGACAAGCAGCCAAGATCTTCGTTATCCATAATCCTAAGTCCATTTTATTTGGATTTTATTACTCACAAAATTGGTTTTCTCTAACCCTATCTCAATTTTTGAGCTATCCTATTACACTAATCAGATCCAAAATACCTTCTCACAGATGATACCTGTTACTGTCCTGTTTCACCAATATCTTATTTATTAATATTTATTCTCTTAAACACTACTATAGCGAAATTTATCAGGCAATACTGTTGCAAGTAACTAAAAAACAATAAATAATATATATTTATATCAGAGACAACGTGTTTACGCCTGTAAAATACACAAAAACACATTAATATATACCTATTATAGAATTTATGCCCATTTTATTAAGAAAAATATAGAAAAAAGATAAAAAATAGAAAAAAAACTGTTTCCGATGTATATACGTATATTCAAATAAACTCATAATTTATAAAGAAAAAGATCCCTCGATTAGTAACCATGAATACAGATTGTAACATGGATTTATCGTCTTCCACGACATTTGTAATAGCTTAGTTTTTAATCTGGAACTTAAAAGTAACTTTACAAATAGGAAAACAACTTAATATTTTAATGGAGATTAGGGCTCGTTTATTCGTAGAATTGCTGTCAGAAGTATAAAACACAAAATAAATGGTACAATAAAAAGTAAAGTGATACTGGTTGAATATACTTTAAAATGATTTTCAATTCATACTTTGGTTGGTAAACTTAGACTGCCTCATTTAGCTATACAGATCACAATGTCAGCCGAAGTGAGGATTGAAAATTGTTTTAAAGTATATCCAATTAATATTACTTTATTTGTTTGTGTACTTTTTTATTGCACCACTTATTTTGTTTTGGATACTTATAATAATTCCACAAATAACCATAAATCCTTACTTTCCTTTGAATTAAATTTTATTTTCCTATCATTTATTTAGTTTTATATGTCCATGAAATGGACACAAGATCTATAAACTTCCAGT
Organism: Tachypleus tridentatus; assembly: GCF_004210375.1. Classification (NCBI taxonomy): domain Eukaryota; kingdom Metazoa; phylum Arthropoda; class Merostomata; order Xiphosura; family Limulidae; genus Tachypleus; species Tachypleus tridentatus. The sequence continues at coordinate 127,387,954 of NC_134834.1, read as the reverse complement.
ATAGCTGTATCCCAGATAGTTGTAACTCTTACAATAATTAAAACCACAGACACACATTTATAATATTTAATACTTACTTTGGTCCACTGATGTATAAAGTTGCCCAATCAGGGATTATATTGTGTGACCCAAGCAGGGATTGTTATTGATTGTATGTTGCCCAAGCAGGATTATATTTGTGATTGATGTTTTGCCCAAGCGTTATTTTGTTTTCGTTTTTAAGTAGCAGGATCCCTGCTTAATTTTAAAATTAATAATTTTTATTTCTCTTGTTTATGTATTTTTTGTTTAAACTATATACTGTAACTTTAGAAACTGTCACGTGTCTATTCATCAATATGCAGCGCTATCCATTGGGTTGAAAAGATAGTTCAATACGTGCTTATCTTTGCTATTTATACTATAACTGTATGTTGTATGTGTGTGTGAATTTTCATCAGAATATCAAAAGTGGATACCCACAGGCCAATTAAATAAGCTGGATAAATCTTGTAGCGATAGTCGGAGCCGTTTAGGCACTAGCCCCACTAACGTGATTAGGTATGAAGATAATAGACGGAAAAGTTACTGTTTTAGAAACTTTTGAATTGCTATACCGGAAACGTTAACTGTTTTTCGGCGTATTATTATTATACATGCGCGTAATATATCGTAAACAATACTCGGTTTTTCTTTCAGGAATTCGATAAGGTAGTTTTCGTTGAAAAATAACGTTAATAAAACTATTTACGAAATTAGAATACAACATAAAGCGTAATAAAACTAAATATTAGTTTGCCCATTTAGAAATAGCGTTACTCATAATGCTTGTATTTAATTGTTCTCACGCACTGCCAGATTATTGGTTATTGGTGACAAAGTGGTTGCAGTGCAAATTGGAAAATACACAATCCATTCTCCAAAATCTTCTCTTTGATAACACTTTACGTTTTTGTGGCTACTGTTTCGTTAACCTTCAATTTATTTTCTGTTTCTTTATCGCTTTTTTATTTTACTTTTTGAAGACAACGACTGTAGGTGGTATCAAGAAAATGTCACCACCAACGTCATTCACAGGAAGAAGACGAACACATCAGATAATAAAAACTGGACCAGTGGCCAAGGATAATTTTGATTGGCTTACGTCATAAAACACACTACGAATACGTATGTTGAAAAGAAATGATAAATACTTACATATAAAACACATTATGTCACTTACCTAGACGATCAGACATTCCAACGCTCCATCAGAATTAGTCCATTTTAATCCATCAGTTATTCCAAGATGGAAGTTCGTGCAGTAGGCATCATCGTCTTATTGATAGCCCTGACGATCCAGATGTTTCAATGTAGACCAACACAGGTGAGAAGCTTAGAGTAAAAAGGTTTTATTTTACTTTTTGGTTTACATAAATATGTAAAACTTATTACTCTGAAAACTAAAAAGAATGTTTGTAACATTCTTCATTAAATCAAATTGGTAAACCAAGATGACCTAGTTCAACAAGTGATCTCCTACTAATGAATTAGTTTATAAAGACTGTTTTGTATTGTTAGTTTAATACGTATTTAGGATAAATTTAAATATCATAAGCTGGCAAAACCCCATGAGATATTATTGGGATTACAGCCGAAAATATCGTTAACAGCGAGACTACGTAGCTGGTAAAATAATGCATCCTAATCTTTATGAGTAGAAACGTGACAAACATTATTTATTTAGCTTTATTGAATACCAGGCTGACTTTTAGTTTTGCTCTGACTGTGAATTAAAATTAATTATTAATTTCATTATTCAATAAGTTCCATATTAATATTCATATGCATAGTGGACCTGTCTAGATCAAAAGATTCTGAAACGTCACTTAACAGTTGTTGTTTTTTTCGTCCATGCTAATTTCCTCTGACATTAACCCTTGAACTATAAACAGATCATTCAGTTTGTGCAATAACATAAATAAATAAGACAAAACTATATTTAAAACAACATTATTTATCATAATAAGTACTTTCAAAACTCAAACACATAAGTAACTAAAACTTCACACCAGACCTCATTCAGTGGGGTGTTTTTTTTACGTTTAATTTTTTACACTTGTATAGAAAGTATCAATAACACCGAGCAAATATTGATTATTGAATGTTGTGTTGAGGGCTAATAACGTATACTTTCTACACTTTCTCAGCTCACCAAATAATTTCCCACAGACTACCTCAGCTGTTTCTTTGTTTAATTCAACCACAAAGCTGCTCAATGAACTACTTGTGTTATGCACAACACGAATTTTAATATTATAACCCTTAAGCTTAATGATAATCCACCTTTAATAAAATAATAAGATTTTTATTACCGTCATCCGTGGACACTTCTTTCACCATTACGGACAAGAATTCCATAACTAACGACTGGAACTATTCAGCTCCTGTAATGTTATCGTCAAAAAAGGACAATTTATTTATTATTAAATGGAAATCTTTTGTTTTGTCTGTAAATAAAAAAGAAATTAAAAAATGACAATTTCAAGATAAGAATATTAAATCTGATATCGTGACTGTAAATGTAAAAATATTTAAGAACTGTAACAATAGTATGTAAAAAAGAAATTATATGGATATTGAAACAGGTGTTCCTAGCAGGTTTAGCGATACTGAAAATAAAAACTATTTATTAGATCCATTGGTTTGTTTTGTAATATCACATTTTTTTCTAATATATTTTTCTCTTCGTAACCGTAGTGCTAAATATATGTCCAATATTAATCCGGTACAACCTACTACAAACGATTCCATATTTGGTCATCACACCATTACTTACTTAAGTTGTGTGATTCACTGTTAGAAGACTTCTTGATGACGAGAAACTCACTTGAAATAAAAATGTATCTCAGAAAGACTGGTATGCGTATTAAAACTTTCAAACTCTCTCTTTCTTAACCTGAAGATGACCTAGGAAGGTCGAAACGTTGTTCTCTCCTTATCAATAAAAATGTTAATACCAATACCAGCCGTTCTGAGATACATTTTTGTTGGGAGACTTTACAAACATCTGTTTGTTAAAAATAGCAACAAAAAAACAAACAAGGCGTCAGTTTGATTGTTTGCATCGTAACCGGTAGTAGAAATATCTACTTTTCTTCCGGTTCCAACCAAATATTTTGCGACATCATTTCGTCATTTCCGGTACGTATACTATGACATCACAAAAAAGAACTTCTATCTGATGTGAGAGTGACGTAGCCTAGTGTCTGGCATGTGGTCTGGGAATCAAAGTATCCAAGATTTACGTCCAGTTGCCATGAGATGGCGCTTCGAAACAGTTTTGTAGGTTCACTAGATTGGTTTGGTTTGTTTTGAATTTCGCGCAAAGCTACACGAGAGCTATCTGCGCCCCTGACATAGCAGTGTAAGACTGGAGGGAAGGCAGCTAGTTATCACCATTCACCGCCAACTCTTGAGCTACTCTTTCACCAACGAATAGTGGAATTGACCGCCACATTATAGTGCTCCCACGGCTGAAAGGGCGAGCATGTTTGGTGTAACGGAGATTCGAATCTGCGACCGTCAGATTACGAGTCGAGTACTTTAACCACCTAGCCATGCCGGGCCAGTGCACTATATAAGTAACAGTTTAGTCAGGATAGTATAGCCAGATTGTAGTTGGAGGCGTGTACTATTAACGAGCTTCTTTGTTTCTATTCTATCGGTTCAGCATTCAAGACGACTCCTCCTTGAGTAGTTTTGTGCAAATATTCGGAGAAAATAAACTATGTTATAAGTAACTTTAAATTTAAAAGTAAAAATAAACGTTCAAATAAATAAGAATATTTTTGTACATATAAAGTGTCATTATTAAAAGAAAGAAAGCCACTGTTTTTCCTCAGTTAGAATATGCATTTTTGTAGAATTACATTTACAGAAGATCTTGAAAAGTCTTTTCTTCAGTTTTAATTGTTTAGTTATATTCCAATAATCTCTCAGTATTGTTAAAATTGGCCCGGCATGGCCAAGCGCGTAAGGCGTGAGACTCGTAATCCGAGGGTTGCGGGTTCGCGCCCGCGTCGCGCCAAACATGCCCGCACGCCCAGCCGTGGGGGCGTTATAATGTTACGGTCAATCCCACTATTCGGTGGTAAAAGAGTAACCCAAGAGTTGGCGGTGGGTGGTGATGACTAGCTGCCTTCCTTCTAGTCTTACACTACTAAATTATGGACGGTTCGGTGCAGTGGGCTAACAACCTACTCACTTAAATACCGGTTGAAGAATCTGCAAGCGAGTGCGGCCCTATGTTCCTTGATGGAATCGAGAGGTGAATGAATGAATGAATTGTTAAAATTGAGATTAAATATCTATATATCCATAAATGTTACAAAAATACACAAGCTTTCATAGGATGTCCTAACTTTTTCACATGACTGTATGTAGATACTGTATACATTATTTATTCAAACTACAAACCCCTATTTTGATCAGTGATGACGAGAAACCCACAAACCCTATTTTGGTTCCATGCTGTTGTTACCTGGGATTACATTTGGTGAAGCCAAAATATGGATTTGTAGTTTGAATAAATAATGTCGAGATTCTCTCCAGCTAGCCATATTTGTTTACGTTTTGTAGCTCCCCTAAGGCGCAGTGCCGTGTCTGTAGACTTATAAAGCTAGAAAATGGGTTTCGATAGTTGTGATGGGAGGAGCACAAATAGCCCATTCTGTAGCTTTGTGCTTAAACCACAATTTTTTTTTTACAAGCCTTATTTGAAGGTTTTTAAATTTCCAGTTTTTATCTTCTTTCCTGGCTGCTTTTTTTGCTCAACTTAGCTAGTAGATACCCGATATGGTTCATGATGATTTACTGTAGTTGTTGACTATTTGATCGCATTAGTTTGAGATGTAAAATGTTAAACTGCAGCTGAATATTATTATGGAGGTTTGTTTGAGAATATAGTAAGCATTTATGGTTTCTATGTACCTAAGATATCTATTTATAACACACGAGAATCGGTTTTAGTTTGTTTGTAGTTACATAACGAAACATATGTGCTCTGCCATCACAGGTACCAAAACCCGGTTTCTTACTTTAGAAATTCGCGGATATTCCGCTATGCCACTAGGGAGCCATAGCAACTGGTAAATACATGCCAAGACTAAGACACAACTCTCACTAAGCACGCATAAAATTGTACCGGTAGAAAAGTCGACTTTTCAAATAAAACACATACGTCTAAAGCATCGCTTTCAAAAAATAGTTGTGTTTTTTAAAGTAATTATTCAACGAATGTATTTAATAAAAGTTAATAATATGTGTATTATTTCTAGTCGCAGAATCACAGAATAGGTATTTTTGTTGTTGTTCAAGTAGAAACGTTTAGCTTATAGCTCCATCTCTTGACCGATTTGAAATTTAATTACAGCCATGGCTATCAAAGATTCCATTTTGTTTTCCCTCCTTCACTTCATATGGCCCGGCATGGCCAGGTGGTTAATGCACTCGACTCGTAATTCGAGGATCTCGAGTTTGAATCCCCGTCACACCAAAATGCTTCCTTTTAGCCGTGGGGACGTTATAATGTTACGGTCAAACCCACATTCGTTGGTAAAAGAGTAGCCCAAGAGTTGGCGGTGGGTGGTGATGACTAGTCGCCTTCCCTCTAGTTTTACACTGCTAAATTAGGGACGGCTAGCGCAGATAGCCCTCGTGTAGGTTTGCGCGAAATTCAAAACAAACCAAAAGTTACCAATTGTAATTAATGTTTTATACACTATAGTGTAAAATACATTGATTATCCATATGTTACAGTAAAGTAATGTTCATCTATCACTGGCTTGTAATTCCTTCTTAACCCTGTACTTAAGGTTTTTAAAGGAACACCACATATTTGAAATAAATTTCTCTCAAGGTGTTATAATAACATCGTCTACATTAAAATTGTGTTTTATTGCTTATACAAAATATAGAAGAAACACGTCGACTTTTCATTAACCCTAAAACCTTCCCAGCACTTTATTTAGTATTTTACAAGGAGTTTTGGGTGAAATATATCAAGTTGTTTTTGTTGTAGGCTGGAACTGATTTTTGAGCTGATTTTATTTTCCTTGTAAGTCTAACATGTGCGCTTTACTGAGCATTTATATACGTGTGCAGCCTTAGCAGTCAGTACTAGAGGTGTTAAAGTGTTGTTTGAAATGAATATTTAAAATGTTTCTTGCTCTTTGCGTTTCATTGGGATTTAATGTAATTACTTGCCATTCTATTATGAACCACTGTCGTGTTTCATGATAGGTATAAATGCTGAGGCAGCCGTGAATAAAGTAACTGCTCTGAAACTATATATAACTATTTACACAATATTACAAACTTCATCCTGATCCAAAGATTCTCATTCTGTGATACCAGTACCACTGGTGGTACTTAAAGCTAATGTCGGTTGTGCGTGACAGAATTAATGTAAAATTATAAAGTTTGTAACAAGCCCAATTTGTAGACGTATAGAAATAAAAGCGAATATCTACACCCATCTCTAAATCTTCCATGAACAAACCCATTAGTCTGGGTGTGACGACAGAAATTTTACCATGTAAGTTTCGATAAACGATATTTACACATTCATCAAGTGTGCTATACTAAACTATATTTACACATTCATAAAAGTGCTACAAAAGATAGTTGTGAGTTTAGTGGTTATAAAGCATGACCCTTATAAAAGTACGTTGACATGACAGAAACCCGTATGAAACAGCAAACCAGCTTGTTGAATGTTTCAGCAGAATAAGGCCTTTCGTTAAAATTGGCTAAATATACCGATATGTGTATGTAGTTTTAACATGAATCGGTCTTCAAACCAAAATATTGCTGTGGAGACAAAAGACGTGAAATTTCAAAAATGAAGTCTCTGATGATCTTCATAGATACTTATAAATCAATCCGCACAGTGAAAACCCAATTACGAAAGAGAATCCTTCAACCCCTCAATCCTTTCCTCCCAAAACTACGTTGCTATAAAGCTGAACATACCTTCTAGCAGCTATTTTTATTGGAAACGTAACTGAATAAACTGAGGTCGTCACAGAAATCCCATTCTTCCACATACCTATCAAATCCTCCCATATAGCTTTACTGAATGTATTTGCTTTTAGTCTACTTAAAAATTAGGTCTTGGACGTCGATGCCCACACACAGTGGTATAAAAATTTCTCAAAATATCTGACCTAATTTAATATAAGAACTTGATACAATAGGAAACCCAGTATCATAAATAATATGTAATCACGACAGTCAAATTGGGTGTGATCAACAGAAATAATAAAATTCCAAAACGTAACACTTAAAAAATTATATTAAGTGTGACTGACCCATAGTGAATTCTGTATATTCATTTTCAGCGTATCTTGGTTTGACATTTTATTTGAAGAGACAATATTGCATAAACGTATTAAAATAAAGCGGTTATTTCTTTGCATAACGTAAGTCACAGATCCAAATAATAACAGTGTATTAAAGTTTAATATATATGTAAAAACGGCTCGTTTCGATTGAGAAAAATTTTTACGTAGAGAAGCGAACAACGTTTCGACCTTCTTCGGTCAACGTCAGGTTCACAAAGAAAGAAAGAGGTAACTGACCGGAAGCTGAACACATGTTTGAAAGGGGTTGTGTAACTGAGTGTCGGAATGTAGAGGGCGTGCTTAGATGTTTGAATATATAATTTTATATTATTTACTTTATTATTATTATTCATTATATTATTTTTCATATAGGTATAAAGGTGTTCCTTTGTATTGGTTTATTTTGGGCTTGAGTTGTTGTATAAGTAAGGCTTCTTTAATTTTGCGTTTGTTTATGTTTGTTTCTTTATTCAGTATTTAGGTGCTTTCTATGGTTATTGTTGCGTTTATTTGACTTGCAGTGTTCGAAAACATGTGAAGGTGACTTTTTGTTTTTTGAATCTGGTTTCCATTTTGCTACTTGTTTCTCCAATATAAAAGTCGTGGCAGTTATCACATTGTGTTTTATAAATAATGTTGGTGTGGTGTTTGTCAGTGTAGTTTTTACTTAGTATAGACCTCAGTTTTGTGCCTGGTTTTTGAATAAATTTGGTATTAACTGGAATGTCATATTTTGTTATTGGTTTTTGCCAGATGTTGGTTATTTTTCTGCTGATGTCGGGAAAATATGGTATGCAGCAGTATATGGTTTTGTGATTTTTTGAATCGTGAGGTATATTTACTTTTATTGGTTGATTTTGCTTTCTGTCTAGGTGTGTGCGTATAAAACATTATACTATCCTCATCAGTTAATTTTATGGCTGTGTTTATTTGGTTTCTTAGTATGTTGAGTTTTTGTTTTGTTTCATGTGCTGAGTCCCAAGGAATGTATAGTCCAATATGGGTGATTTTTTGGTGGATTTCTGTTTCAAATTGTGTATCAGTTCTTGTAATTTTGAGGTTAAGAAATAATATTTGATTGCTTTCTTCTTGTTCACATGTAAAGCTGATGTTGGGATGTATAGCGTTAATGTGATTGAAAAAATTAAGTGTGTGTTCTGTAGATGTGAATTCCGCAATCGTGTCATCTACATATCTGTACCAGTATAGTGGTTGATGTAATCCTGTGTTAATTGCTTGTGTTTCAACTTGTGTCACAAAAATATTGGCTAGAACTGGTGATACTGGGTTGCCCATGCTTAGGCCATTTCTTTGTATATAGTTGTGGTTGTTGAACATAAAGTCAAATAAACACAACAATAACCATAGAAAACACTCAAATACTAAATAAAGAAACAAACATAAACAAACGCAAAATTAAAGAAGCCTTACTTATACAACAACTCAAGCCCAAATAAACTAATACAAAGGAACACCTTCATACTTATATTAAAAATAATATAATAAATAATAATAATAAAATAAATAATATAAAATTATATATTCAAACATCTAAGCACGCCCTCTACATTCCGACACTCTGTTACACAACCCCTTTCAAACATGTGTTCAGCTTCCGGTCAGTTACTTCTTTCTTTATTTGTGAACCTGACGATGACCGAAGAACGTAAAAACATTTCTCAACCCAAACGAGTCGTTTTTACGTATATATTTTTCTCTACAAGTGTGTTTTCTCGACATCACTGTGTATTAAAGTTTTTTGACGAACAAATTTTCAGTACATGAAACAAAATAAGCAGTAATTTATGTTTTGTTATTGTTAATTTCAGAATATTCGGCACAACAGAGTTTTCAGCATTGCTTTCTCTAAGCTCTATAGATTATTACATCAAAGAACCAGTAGTCCTAGCAAGTTTTCAAGGTTTTTAGAATCATCCAAAGAAGGAACAATTATTCAGTCTTTGGACCCTCTAAGTGGAAAAATCGTTGTTAAAAGATCACTAAATAATTTAAATGGAGATCGCTTTGGCAGTTATACTTTAACTGGAGGAGGCCCTTTTGTCATATCACCAGAATCTCTTAGAGTAGACTTTCTTGCAAGACCCGTGGATACATTAAATGAAGGCATTAACGTTAGGTCACTGGATCCTCTAAAACATGACGTCGTCAACATATCCGTAGATTCTTCAACCGGAGGTGGTGTTAATAGATTTTCGAGTCTAGAAAAGATCATGGTCAAATCACCAAAAAAATCAACAATGTCTTCAAACTTCAACAGAAATGCATCAAGGCTAGGAAAAGTATAACATCCCTATGGAAGACTGTCTCGAAGTCCTTTAGAGAAAACATATTCTGAAAATAAATGTAATTATTTCTTCTGATATTTTTCTCGATGCTCTGACACAAACTGATAACTCGAAGTAACATCCGTTATAGATTTTAATAAAGATATCAAAAAGAAAAGTTATAATGTGAACTGCCTGAATATACAAGTGATATGTACAATATAACTTAGTGTTAGATATTTAGATCATATTTAAAGTAATCAATCAAACTTTTACAAGTGAGAATTGGTGTTGTTTTAATCAGCACGAGCAAGATTTAAAATTTTACAATGTATTTTGAAATGTTCCTCTTAATTTTGACGTGCTATATTCAATGAAACAACAAAACTAGAAGTCTGTATAAAACATTTAACTATAATTATTTCTAATTTATGTTAGACGAAAAATTGTTTGGCTTGTTTTAAATTTGCTCAAAACTACACGAAGGCTATCAGCGCTAGGTAGTAGTCTCTAATTTAGTATTTGAGGACTAGAAGTAAGGCAGCTAGTCATCGCCACCCACTGCCAACTCTTGGACTACTCTTTTACTAATATATAGTAGCATTGACAATCACATTATAACGCCTCCACGACTGAAAAGGCGAGCATATTTGGTGTGACGGGGATTCGAGCCTGCAACCCTCAGATTACGAGTCGAGTGCCTTAATCGCCTGGCCACGCCAGGCCTAGGATCTTGAAATGACCTTCCTTATTTGGTGTCTATTTGCATGAAACGTTATTCACTGATGACCAAGAAAAAGTGGTGGTTTATTTTTCAATTTCGCGTAAAGCTACACAAGGGCTGTCTGCGCTAGCCGTCCCTAATTTAGCAGTGTAAGACCAGAGGGAAGGCAGCTAGTCATCACCACCTACCGCCAACTATTGGGCTACTCTTTTGCCAACAAATAATGAGACTGGCTGTAACATTATAACGCTCCCACGGCTGAAAAGGTGAGCATGTTCGGTGGGACGCGGGTTTGAGCCCTCGACCCTCAGATTGCGAGTCGAGCACCCAAACCATCTGGACATGCCGTGCTCGCCGTAGATGTCGAAGCTCAAATTCTAGCATTATGAATCCTCAAGCTCACCACAAAGCTAAATAAAAACTGTTGATTAAATAATATATGAAATATCATGCTGCTTTGAATTAAAAAAACAACAACAATATTTTTCACAAACATTGGCACTTTAAACGATTTTTTCTGAAGCAAACCCACATTGGGTTACCTACTATGTCCACCACAGGAAATCGAACTCTCGATTTTAGAGTTTTTAATCAATAGTCTTACTACTATTCCATTGAGTAAAATTAATGGGAAAAGATCGTATGTTTGTTTTTAGAGCACAGCCACATTGGTGTACCTACTTGTCTGGAGCAAGGAATCAAACCCCCTCGAATTATATCGTTGTTACTCTATAGACTTATCACTAGCAAACCGGGAAATAAACAGGTTTAATTAAGTTTTTAATCCTAAAAGTTTTAGATGCCGACAACATTCTTTAATAATACTTTTCCGAAATTTGTGCAAATAACTGAATGGCACCTTATAGAGTAAACCTTTGGTTCAGGCATAATAGTTCCTAGTTCTGAACTATGGCCCGCCCAGAATAAGGCCAATCAACTTGCAAGACCCTCTACCTGAATGTTAACCCCATTCGAAAGCCCTACAGCGCATCCACAGCCAAAAGTTAACCCTACTTCCTTCGATTTCCAGTTTCGTGCACGAATCACTAGACCATGCTCGGACAATGCTCTTGTTGATTGTTTACTGCGTTTCAAAGCTGTGTACCTTTCTATTATCCTAAACCAAAACAGCAAGCATAGCTTTCTGCACCGAGATAGTATATTAATCCTAAAATTTATCTTACTCGATAGTTTTCTGACTAAACACCTTCAGGGTTGCCAGATGATCTTCTTGGATTTTACCAAGTAATTTCTCCCCCGCCAGTACAGCGGTAAGTCTACGGATTTACAACGCTAAAATTAAGGGTTCGATTCCCCTCGATAGGTTCAGCAGATACTCCGATGTGGCTTTGCTATAAGAAAAACACAAACACGCCAAATAATTTTCTAAAAATTACCGAAAATTCTTGGATTTTACCAAATTAAATAAAAACACATGTAGCTAACCTTATATTATTAAAAAATTGGTGTTTTTTCTTCTTCATTGGCATACAACTTAGTTTCCTTCATGTTTTTTTGCACACATTTTCAGACAGTTATCATTCTTTACATGTGTTTTCTAAAAGATTTTTGCCATATAATAAGGCATTTAGTGTTTCCGTATTCAGCTGGGAATGATTTTTTACCTTTACAATGTTTACAAAAAAAGAACAGAATTTTTGCTGCAGCTGAAGAATAAGGCAATGATACTAAGTATATAATTAATTTGTAGATAATTGGGAAACGAAATTTATCTCGACATATTTCTTGAGAACTATAATGCCAGTATTTCTCTGGTTCTGAAATTTCATTCTCTCACAAAGTTAACTCTCATCATTCTCTATTGATATCTTCATACTCTTCTTCCTCAATAATATCAGGAAATTTCATGGCCAATGAGATAGATAATTGATTGTGGCTGTCCTTTAGACACATATTCTGGACCTAAAGCTTCAAATAGCTGTAAATACGTGAACACACCAGATGATACAAACCGTTTGTACATTTCTTTGTTTAATTTGACATAAAATTTCAATTTTTTTAAACTGAAATTCTTCGAGTTCTTGGGTTTGGATTTTGGTTCCGGAAAGATACTTTCAATTCTTGCTCCACGCTATATTTCACTTCAGGGAAGGTAAACTGAAGAACCATTTATGTTAACCTTCGATATATCTACATCTTTTAGTATTTCTTTTTTTAATAAGATTACCAAGGATACCTTTCATACTACTGTTGATGGAGTCACGTAGCCTATGAATTCTGAAGCTCTGAGCTTGAAACTCTTAAGTTTTTTTTTTATTTACACATGGCAGAATAAAAGTTAGAAATGCAAAGTACATATTTACAGTTGGACTTTGTATACCTTCTAGTATTGTAAATGCTACAGTCATCCCATCTTCTAATGCTGCTGAAGAAAAAAAATAAAACAAGTGCTGGCCATTCATTCAGTAGTCTTTCTAACACTTATATTTTGCACATTCAAATAATCTCTTTGAACTGTTTGACAAATGTTAATAAATGTTTCTAGTCAGCTTCTCTAAGGAAGTTGGAAGTTCAGAATATGCATAGGATGCACATAAATGCATCGAATGACATACATAACCTTATACAAAGAGATATGGCACTTTCTGCTTTAGAACACTTTGAGCACCACTTTTTGACCACATCATTACACTTGCATAGTCTATCAGATTTTTAAATGAGATTCCATGTTTATTAAACAAAATTACTATAGAATTGTAAATGTCTTGGGCAGAAAAGCAGTTGACTTCCAAAAAAGTTAAAAACTTGTCAAATGTTTTTTTAAACATGACTATCATAAAATCTAGCTATTAGAGCAAGTTGTTTTTGTAGATACCTCTGTACTTTCATCAATAATTAATGAAAATTTAATATTCTTTAACTGTGCTATAAGAATTTCCAAGTATTCCTCACCAATGATATTACGATAAATAGCTGTTCCTTTTGTTCTTGTACTTTTACTTCCCCTTAGAAATTTTAGAATTAGATCATGCATTAGACAGAAAGCTGATCTAGTATTGAAATGAGGAGATTGTGTTCTGCCACAAACGCACACATTTTCAGTCCAGTAAAAACCACTTGAGACATGCTACATGAAGAAGTTGAAGGTCGTAAGAAATTAGTTACTTTAGAAGTCTCGGCACTTGCTTTAAAATTTTTACATGTTTTCACTGTCAAGATGTTTCTCATATATGGTAACACTCCCAAATAAGTCACAACTGCATATTTTACAAAACGACTTATTTACGTTTTTCGAACTTCGACTAAAACAACTAAATTTAGATAATTAGGCCATTTTTTGTGGCAACTAACGTTTCTGTTCGTAACTAGGCCTATGCAGGACTTTCTATTAAATCAACTCCTTTTCAATCCTTTTCTCAGCCATTATGATCTGTGGGTTAGATTAAATGTAAATTAAGTAAAATTATAAAAATCAAACAAAACACAAATTTAAAATTAAACAATGCACTGTAAACGAATACTGACATTCACGAGTCACAACTCACCAAATCATAACAACAGCTACAATACATGAAAACAAGACTAAAAGAGGCACTGGTGGATCATCATTGTCTGAAATTATCTTGCGCCTGCGCAATGAGTCCTTATAAAGCATATTCAAACATTTAGACGTAAAACTCGCCCTTATAAAGTATTATCACAAGGTCAAATTTCACGTAAAGGGGCAATAAATTTGAAAATCTTTTATTGGCCATGCAACAGGTAAATTAGCAAAATCTACTAAATTTCATGGAGGTTTTACCAAATTCGGCAACCTTGAACACCTCAAAGCAGCGTCTCCCAAGGTCTGGAGCGTCCTCTTACAAGAGACGCAAATGATTAGGGTAGAATCAATAGTGCAAAATTAAGTGCTTTAATATATTTTATTGATAAAAAAGTAATATGTAGTTGCTAAAATGCATAGAATGTTTTGATGTGTATCAGTGCATTGCATCTAGTCACTTAACTCATTCTTTCTTCATTTAAAAATCAAGGGTGCACACGAGAAACGATATTTATTAATGGGGACGTGGGTGAAATATATTTGGGAAACGTTGCTTTAAAGCACGCTAACTTAGTTAAAAATATTGAATTATTATCATCTTTTCTACGAAACACATTTATTCTCATCTAACTGGCATGACTCGTGGTTAGAACACCAGACTCCTAATCTGAATGTATTGGCCTTGGATTCTGTCCCCTCGAACATACTCGCCTTATAACGCTTCAACGGCTGATAAGGAGAGTATGCTATAACACAAGACGATAATCATCGCTAAAAAAAAAAAAAAAAAGAGTTGCTCAAGGGTTAGCGATGTGCCTTTCCTCCAGTTTATGATAGCAAAATTAGGGACAGTTGGACGTACAAACCTCGTGTAGTTTTGGCTAAATTCAAAATGAATTAAGTCAGATATTAAATACCTAAATCACTAGTTGAAAACAAATGTAAGATTGAGCATAGTTTTCCATGTATACGTTTTACTTTGTTTTTGTTTTTCTTTGCAGGAAGAGAAATTATATCAACTGAAGTTAGACAGACAATCTTTTCTTTTGTATTCTTCCAGAAAACCATCAGAAATTGGAGTATTGAATCACGTGGCATACTAAGTAAAACTATATCCAGTTAAGACTATTTGCAGACATTATTAGTTCAACTAAAAAGTATATTGATATTATAAATATCGTTATATATTTTCAAGTAAAATACTTTTTATTACAATGTTTAGTGTTTAAATTTTCGTTAAAATATTTCGTATGAATTATCATACCAACATTTTATATTCCAATACTAAAAAATCTCCACCACCATTCACTAATCTTTAAAGTATCTTTAGTGTGTACTACGTGTGATGTTACTTCACAATAAAACTGGTATTTAACTCTTTAGTGTGTACTACGTGTGATGTTACTTCACAATAAAACTGGTACTTAACTCTTTAGTGTGTACTACGTGTGATGTTACTTCACAATAAAACTGGTATTTAACTCTTTAGTGTGTACTATGTGTGACGTTACTTCACAATAAAACTGGTATTTAGCTCTTTAGTGTGTACTACGTGAGATGTTACTTCACAATAAAAGTGGTACTTAACTCTTTAGTGTGTACTACGTGTGATGTTACTTCACAATAAAACTGGTACTTAACTCTTTAGTGTATAGTACGTGTGATGTTACTTCACAATAAAACTGGTACTTAACTCTTTAGTGTGTACTACGTGTGATGTTACTTTACAATAAAACTGGTATTTATCTCTTTAGTGTGTACTACGTGTGATGTTACTTCACAATAAATTGGTATTTAGCTCTTTAGTGTGTACTACGCGTGATGTTACTTCACAATAAAACTGGTACTTAACTCTTTAGTGTGAACTACGTGTGATGTTACTTCACAATAAAACTGGTACTTAACTCTTTAGTGTATACTACGTGTGATGTTACTTCACAATAAAACTGGTATTTAACTCTTTAGTGCGTACTACGTGTGATGTTACTTCACAATAAAACTGGTATTTAACTCTTTAGTGTGTACTACGTGTGATGTTACTTCACAATAAAAGTGGTACTTAACTCTTTAGTGTGTACTACGTGTGATGTTACTTCACAATAAAACTGGTACTTAACTCTATAGTGTGTACTACGTGTGATGTTACTTCACAATAAAACTGGTATTTAACTCTTTAGTGTGTACTACGTGTGATGTTACTTCACAATAAAACTGCTACTTAACTCTATAGTGTGTACTAGGTGTGATGTTACTTCACAATAAAACTGGTACTTAACTCTTCAGTGTGTACTACGTGTGATGTTACTACAGAATAAAACTTGTATTTAACTCTTTAATGTGTACTACGTGTGATGTTACTTCACAATAAAACTGGTACTTAACTCTTTAGTGTGTACTACGTGTGATGTTACTTCACAATAAAACTGGTATTTAACTCTTTAGTGTGTACTGCGTGTGATGTTACTTTACAATAAAACTGGTACTTAACTCCTTAGTGTGTACTACGTGTGATGTTACTTCACAATAAAAGTGGTACTTAACTCTTTAGTGTGTACTACGTGTGATGTTAGTTCACAATAAAACTGGTATTTAGCTCTTTAGTGTGTACTACGTGTGATGTTACTTCACAATAAAAGTGGTACTTAACTCTTTAGTGTGTACTACGTGTGATGTTACTTCACAATAAAACTGGTATTTAACTCTTTAGTGTGTACTACGTGTGACGTTACTTCACAATAAAACTGGTATTTAGCTCTTTAGTGTGTACTACGTGTGATGTTACTTCACAATAAAAGTGGTACTTAACTCTTTAGTGTGTACTACGTGTGATGTTACTTCACAATAAAACTGGTACTTAACTCTTTAGTGTGTAGTACGTGTGATGTTACTTCACAATAAAACTGGTACTTAACTCTTTAGTGTGTACTACGTGTGATGTTACTTCACAATAAAACTGGTATTTAGCTCTTTAGTGTGTACTACGTGTGATGTTACTTCACAATAAAACTGGTACTTAACTCTTTAGTGTGTACTACGTGTGATGTTACTTCACAATAAAAGTGGTACTTAACTCTTTAGTGTGTACTACGTGTGATGTTACTTCACAATAAATTGGTATTTAGCTCTTTAGTGTGTACTACGTGTGATGTTACTTCACAATAAAACTGGTATTTAACTCTTTAGTGTGTACTACGTGTGATGTTACTTCACAATAAAAGTGGTACTTAACTCTTTAGTGTGTACTACGTGTGATGTTACTTCACAATAAAACTGGTACTTAACTCTTTAGTGTGTACTACGTGTGATGTTACTTCACAATAAAACTGGTACTTAACTCTATAGTGTGTACTACGTGTGATGTTACTTTACAATAAAACTGGTATTTAACTCTTTAGTGTGTACTACGTGTGATGTTACTTCACAATAAAACTGCTACTTAACTCTATAGTGTGTACTAGGTGTGATGTTACTTCACAATAAAACTGGTACTTAACTCTTTAGTGTGTACTACGTGTGATGTTACTTCACAATAAAACTTGTATTTAACTCTTTAGTGTGTACTACGTGTGATGTTACTTCACAATAAAACTTGTACTTAACTCTTTAGTGTGTACTACGTGTGATGTTACTTCACAATAAAACTGGTATTTAACTCTTTAGTGTGTACTACGTGTGATGTTACTTCACAATAAAACTGGTACTTAACTCTTTAGTGTGTACTACGTGTGATGTTACTTCACAATAAAAGTGGTACTTAACTCTTTAGTGTGTACTACGTGTGATGTTAGTTCACAATAAAACTGGTATTTAACTCTTTAGTGTGTACTACGTGTGATGTTACTTCACAATAAAAGTGGTACTTAACTCTTTAGTGTGTACTACGTGTGATGTTAGTTCACAATAAAACTGAAATTTAACTCTTTAGTGTGTACTACGTGTGATGCTACTTCACAATAAAAGTGGTACTTAACTCTTTAGTGTGTACTACGTGTGATGTTACTTCAGAATAAAACTGGTATTAACTCTTTAGTGTGTACTACGTGTGACGTTACTTTACAATAAAACTGGTATTTAGCTCTTTAGTGTGTACTACGTGTAATGTTACTTAACAATAAAAGTGGTACTTAACTCTTTAGTGTGTACTACGTGTGATGTTACTTCACAATAAAACTGGTACTTAACTCTTTAGTGTGTAGTACGTGTGATGTTACTTCACAATAAAACTGGTACTTAACTCTTAAGAGTGTACTACGTGTGATGTTACTTCACAATAAATTAGTATTTAGCTCTTTAGTGTGTACTACGTGTGATGTTACTTCACAATAAAAGTGGTACTTAACTCTTTAGTGTGTACTACGTGTGATGTTACTTCACAATAAAACTGGTACTTAACTCTTTAGTGTGTACTACGTGTGATGTTACTTCACAATAAAACTGGTACTTAACTCTATAGTGTGTACTACGTGTGATGTTACTTTACAATAAAACTGGTATTTAACTCTTTAGTGTGTACTACGTGTGATGTTACTTCACAATAAAACTGCTACTTAACTCTATAGTGTGTACTAGGTGTGATGTTACTTCACAATAAAACTGGTACTTAACTCTTTAGTGTGTACTACGTGTGATGTTACTTCACAATAAAACTTGTATTTAACTCTTTAGTGTGTACTACGTGTGATGTTACTTCACAATAAAACTTGTACTTAACTCTTTAGTGTGTACTACGTGTGATGTTACTTCACAATAAAACTGGTATTTAACTCTTTAGTGTGTACTGCGTGTGATGTTACTTTACAATAAAACTGGTACTTAACTCCTTAGTGTGTACTACGTGTGATGTTACTTCACAATAAAAGTGGTACTTAACTCTTTAGTGTGTACTACGTGTGATGTTAGTTCACAATAAAACTGGTATTTAACTCTTTAGTGTGTACTACGTGTGATGTTACTTCACAATAAAACTGGTATTTAACTCTTTAGTGTGTACTACGTGTGATGTTAGTTCACAATAAAACTGGTATTTAACTCTTTAGTGTGTACTACGTGTGATGCTACTTCACAATAAAAGTGGTACTTAACTCTTTAGTGTGTACTACGTGTGACGTTACTTTACAATAAAACTGGTATTTAGCTCTTTAGTGTGTACTACGTGTGATGTTACTTCACAATAAAAGTGGTACTTAACTCTTTAGTGTGTACTACGTGTGATGTTACTTCACAATAAAACTGGTACTTAACTCTTTAGTGTGTAGTACGTGTGATGTTACTTCACAATAAAACTGGTACTTAACTCTTAAGAGTGTACTACGTGTGATGTTACTTCACAATAAATTAGTATTTAGCTCTTTAGTGTGTACTACGTGTGATGTTACTTCACAATAAAACTTGTATTTAACTCTTTAGTGTGTACTACGTGTGATGTTACTTCACAATAAAACTGGTACTTAACTCTTTAGTGTGTACTACGTGTGATGTTACTTCACAATAAAACTGGTATTTAACTCTTTAGTGTGTACTGCGTGTGATGTTACTTTACAATAAAACTGGTACTTAACTCCTTAGTGTGTACTACGTGTGATGTTACTTCACAATAAAAGTGGTACTTAACTCTTTAGTGTGTACTACGTGTGATGTTAGTTCACAATAAAACTGGTATTTAGCTCTTTAGTGTGTACTACGTGTGATGTTACTTCACAATAAAAGTGGTACTTAACTCTTTAGTGTGTACTACGTGTGATGTTAGTTCACAATAAAACTGGTATTTAACTCTTTAGTGTGTACTACGTGTGATGCTACTTCACAATAAAAGTGGTACTTAACTCTTTAGTGTGTACTACGTGTGATGTTACTTCAGAATAAAACTGGTATTAACTCTTTAGTGTGTACTACGTGTGACGTTACTTTACAATAAAACTGGTATTTAGCTCTTTAGTGTGTACTACGTGTGATGTTACTTCACAATAAAAGTGGTACTTAACTCTTTAGTGTGTACTACGTGTGATGTTACTTCACAATAAAACTGGTACTTAACTCTTTAGTGTGTAGTACGTGTGATGTTACTTCACAATAAAACTGGTACTTAACTCTTAAGAGTGTACTACGTGTGATGTTACTTCACAATAAAATTGGTATTTAGCTCTTTAGTGTGTACTACGTGTGATGTTACTTCACAATAAAACTGGTACTTAACTCTTTAGTGTGTACTACGTGTGATGTTACTTCACAATAAAACTGGTACTTAACTCTTTAGTGTGTACTACGTGTGATGTTACTTCACAATAAAACTGGTATTTAACTCTTTAGTGTTACTACGTGTGATGTGGTATTTAACTCTTTAGTGTGTACTACGTGTGATGTTACTTCACAATAAAACTGGTACTTAACTCTTTAGTGTGTACTACGTGTGATGTTACTTCACAATAAAAGTGGTACTTAACTCTTTAGTGTGTACTACGTGTGATGTTACTTCACAATAAATTGGTATTTAGCTCTTTAGTGTGTACTACGTGTGATGTTACTTCACAATAAAACTGGTACTTAACTCTTTAGTGTGTACTACGTGTGATGTTACTTCACAATAAAACTGGTACTTAACTCTATAGTGTGTACTACGTGTGATGTTACTTCACAATAAAAGTGGTACTTAACTCTTTAGTGTGTACTACGTGTGATGTTACGTGTGATGTTACTTCACAATAAAACTGGTACTTAACTCTTTAGTGTGTACTACGTGTGATGTTACTTCACAATAAAACTGGTATTTAACTCTTTAGTGTGTACTACGTGTGATGTTACTTCACAATAAAACTGGTACTTAACTCTATAGTGTGTACTACGTGTGATGTTACTTCACAATAAAACTGGTACTTAACTCTTTAGTGTGTACTACGTGTGATGTTACTTCACAATAAAAGTGGTACTTAACTCTTTAGTGTGTACTACGTGTGATGTTACTTCACAATAAATTGGTATTTAGCTCTTTAGTGTGTACTACGTGTGATGTTATTTCACAATAAAACTGGTACTTAACTCTTTAGTGTGTACTACGTGTGATGTTACTTCACAATAAAACTGGTACTAAACTCTTTAGTGTGTACTACGTGTGATGTTATTTCACAATAAAACTGGTATTTATCTCTTTAGTGTGTACTACGTGTGATGTTACTTCACAATAAATTGGTATTTAGCTCTTTAGTGTGTACTACGTGTGATGTTGTTTCACAATAAAACTGGTACTTAACTCTTTGGTGTGTAGTACGTGTGATGTTACTTTACAATAAAACTGGTATTTATCTCTTTAGTGTGTACTACGTGTGATGTTACTTTACAATAAATTGGTATTTAGCTCTTTAGTGTGTACTACGTGTGATGTTGTTTCACAATAAAACTGGTACTTAACTCTATAGTGTGTACTACGTGTGATGTTACTTCACAATAAAACTGGTATTTAACTCTTTAGTGTGTACTACGTGTGATGTTACTTCACAATAAAAGTGGTACTTAACTCTTTAGTGTGTACTACGTGTGATGTTACTTCACAATAAAAGTGGTACTTAACTCTTTAGTGTGTACTACGTGTGATGTTACTTCACAATAAAACTGGTATTTAACTCTTTAGTGTGTACTACGTGTGATGTTACTTCACAATAAAACTGGTACTTAACTCTTTAGTGTGTACTACGTGTGATGTTACTTCACAATAAAACTGGTACTTAACTCTTTAGTGTGTACTACGTGTGATGTTACTTCACAATAAAACTGGTATTTAACTCTTTAGTGTGTACTACGTGTGATGTTACTTCACAATAAAACTGGTATTTATCTCTTTAGTGTGTACTACGTGTGATGTTACTTCACAATAAATTGGTATTTAGCTCTTTAGTGTGTACTACGTGTGATGTTACTTCACAATAAAACTGGTACTTAACTCTATAGTGTGTACTACGTGTGATGTTACTTCACAATAAAACTGGTATTTAACTCTTTAGTGTGTACTACGTGTGATGTTACTTCACAATAAAAGTGGTACTTAACTCTTTAGTGTGTACTACGTGTGATGTTACTTCACAATAAAAGTGGTACTTAACTCTTTAGTGTGTACTACGTGTGATGTTACTTCACAATAAAACTGGTATTTAACTCTTTAGTGTGTACTACGTGTGATGTTACTTCACAATAAAACTGGTATTTAACTCTTTAGTGTGTACTACGTGTGATGTTACTTCACAATAAAACTGGTACTTAACTCTTTAGTGTGTACTACGTGTGATGTTACTTCACAATAAAAGTGGTATTTAACTCTTTAGTGTGTACTACGTGTGATGTTACTTCACAATAAAACTGGTATTTAACTCTTTAGTGTGTACTACGTGTGATGTTACTTCACAATAAAACTGTTATTTAACTCTTTAGTGTGTACTACGTGTGATGTTACTTCACAATAAAACTGGTAATTAACTCTATAGTGTGTACTACGTGTGATGTTACTTCACAATAAAAGTAGTACTTAACTCTTTGGTGTGTGTACTACGTGTGATGTTACTTCACAATAAAACTGGTACTTAACTCTATAGTGTGTACTACGTGTGATGTTACTTCACAATAAAACTGGTACTTAACTCTTTAGTGTGTACTACGTGTGATGTTACTTCACAATAAAACTGGTACTTAACTCTTTAGTGTGTACTACGTGTGATGTTACTTCACAATAAAACTGGTACTTAACTCTATAGTGTGTACTACGTGTGATGTTACTTCACAATAAAACCGGTACTTAACTCTTTAGTGTGTACTACGTGTGATGTTACTTCACAATAAAATAGTGTGTACTACGTGTGATGTTACTTCACAATAAAACTGGTACTTATCTCTTTAGTGTGTACTACGTGTGATGTTACTTCACAATAAAACTGGTATTTAACTCTTTAGTGTGTACTACGTGTGATGTTACTTCACAATAAAACTGGTAATTAACTCTATAGTGTGTACTACGTGTGATGTTACTTCACAATAAAAGTGGTACTTAACTCTTTAGTGTGTACTACGTGTGATGTTACTTCACAATAAAACTGGTACTTAACTCTATAGTGTGTACTACGTGTGATGTTACTTCACAATAAAACCGGTACTTATCTCTTTAGTGTGTACTACGTGTGATGTTACTTCACAATAAAACTGGTACTTAACTCTGTAGTGTGTACTACGTGTGATGTTACTTCACAATAAAACTGGTACTTATCTCTTTAGTGTGTACTACGTGTGATGTTACTTCACAATAAAACTGCTACTTAACTCTATAGTGTGTACTACGTGTGATGTTACTTCACAATAAAAGTGGTACTTAACTCTTTAGTGTTTACTACCTGTGATGTAGTGTTTATTACGTGTGATGTTACTTCACAATAAAACTGGTACTTAACTCTTTAGTGTGTAGTACGTGTGATGTTACTTCACAATAAAACTGGTATTTAACTCTTTAGTGTGTACTACGTGTGATGTTACTTCACAATAAAACTGGTATTTAACTCTTTAGTGTGTACTACGTGTGATGTTACTTCACAATAAAACTGGTAATTAACTCTATAGTGTGTACTACGTGTGATGTTACTTCACAATAAAAGTGGTACTTAACTCTTTAGTGTGTACTACGTGTGATGTTACTTCACAATAAAACTGGTACTTAACTCTATAGTGTGTACTACGTGTGATGTTACTTCACAATAAAACTGATATTTAACTATTTGGTGTGTACTACGTGTGATGTTACTTCATAATAAAACTGCTACTTAACTCTATAGTGTGTACTACGTGTGATGTTACTTCAGAATAAAACTGGTACTTAACTCTTTAGTGTGTACTACGTGTGATGTTACTTCACAATAAAAGTGGTACTTAACTCTTTAGTGTGTACTACGTGTGATGTTACTTCACAATAAAACTGGTACTTAACTCTTTAGTGTGTACTACGTGTGATGTTACTTCACAATAAAACTGGTACTTAACTCTTTAGTGTGTACTACGTGTGATGTTACTTCACAATAAAACTGGTATTTAACTCTTTAGTGTGTACTACGTGTGATGTTACTACAGATTAAAACTTGTATTTAACTCTTTAGTGTGTACTACGTGTGATGTTACTTCACAATAAAACTGGTACTTAACTCTTTAGTGTGTACTACGTGTGATGTTACTTCACAATAAAACTGGTATTTATCTCTTTAATGTGTACTACGTGTGATGTCACTTCACAATAAATTGGTATTTAGCTCTTTAGTGTGTACTACGTGTGATGTTGTTTCACAATAAAACTGGTACTTAACTCTTTGGTGTGTAGTACGTGTGATGTTACTTTACAATAAAACTGGTATTTATCTCTTTAGTGTGTACTACGTGTGATGTTACTTCACAATAAATTGGTATTTAGCTCTTTAGTGTGTACTACGTGTGATGTTGTTTCACAATAAAACTGGTACTTAACTCTATAGTGTGTACTACGTGTGATGTTACTTCACAATAAAACTGGTATTTAACTCTTTAGTGTGTACTACGTGTGATGTTACTTCACAATAAAAGTGGTACTTAACTCTTTAGTGTGTACTACGTGTGATGTTACTTCACAATAAAAGTGGTACTTAACTCTTTAGTGTGTACTACGTGTGATGTTACTTCACAATAAAACTGGTATTTAACTCTTTAGTGTGTACTACGTGTGATGTTACTTCACAATAAAACTGGTATTTAACTCTTTAGTGTGTACTACGTGTGATGTTACTTCACAATAAAACTGGTAATTAACTCTATAGTGTGTACTACGTGTGATGTTACTTCACAATAAAAGTGGTACTTAACTCTTTAGTGTGTACTACGTGTGATGTTACTTCACAATAATACTGGTACTTAACTCTATAGTGTGTACTACGTGTGATGTTACTTCACAATAAAACCGGTACTTATCTCTTTAGTGTGTACTACGTGTGATGTTACTTCACAATAAAACTGGTACTTAACTCTGTAGTGTGTACTACGTGTGATGTTACTTCACAATAAAACTGGTACTTATCTCTTTAGTGTTTACTACCTGTGATGTAGTGTTTATTACGTGTGATGTTACTTCACAATAAAACTGGTACTTAACTCTTTAGTGTGTAGTGCGTGTGATGTTACTTCACAATAAAACTGGTATTTAACTCTTTAGTGTGTACTACGTGTGATGTTACTTCACAATAAAACTGGTATTTAACTCTTTAGTGTGTACTACGTGTGATGTTACTTCACAATAAAAGTGGTACTTAACTCTTTAGTGTGTACTACGTGTGATGTTACTTCACAATAAAACTGGTACTTAACTCTATAGTGTGTACTACGTGTGATGTTACTTCACAATAAAACTGGTATTTAACTATTTGGTGTGTACTACGTGTGATGTTACTTCATAATAAAACTGCTACTTAACTCTATAGTGTGTACTACGTGTGATGTTACTTCAGAATAAAACTGGTACTTAACTCTTTAGTGTGTACTACGTGTGATGTTACTTCACAATAAAAGTGGTACTTAACTCTTTAGTGTGTACTACGTGTGATGTTACTTCACAATAAATTGGTATTTAGCTCTTTAGTGTGTACTACGTGTGATGTTGTTTCACAATAAAACTGGTACTTAACTCTATAGTGTGTACTACGTGTGATGTTACTTCACAATAAAACTGGTATTTAACTCTTTAGTGTGTACTACGTGTGATGTTACTTCACAATAAAACTGGTACTTAACTCTTTAGTGTGTACTACGTGTGATGTTACTTCACAATAAAACTGGTACTTAACTCTTTAGTGTGTACTACGTGTGATGTTACTTCACAATAAAACTGGTATTTAACTCTTTAGTGTGTACTACGTGTGATGTTACTTCACAATAAAACTGGTACTTAACTCTTTAGTGTGTACTACGTGTGATGTTACTTCACAATAAAACTGGTACTTAACTCTTTGGTGTGTAGTACGTGTGATGTTACTTCACAATAAAACTGGTATTTAACTCTTTAGTGTGTACTACGTGTGATGTTACTTCACAATAAAACTGGTATTTAACTCTTTAGTGTGTACTACGTGTGATGTTACTTCACAATAAATTGGTATTTAACTCTTTAGTGTGTACTACGTGTGATGTTACTTCACAATAAAACTGGTACTTAACTCTTAGTGTGTACTACGTGTGATGTTACTTCACAATAAAACTGGTATTTAACTCTTTAGTGTGTACTACGTGTGATGTTACTTCACAATAAAAGTGGTACTTAACTCTTTAGTGTGTACTACGTGTGATGTTACTTCACAATAAAACTGGTACTTAACTCTTTAGTGTGTACTACGTGTGATGTTACTTCACAATAAAACTGGTATTTAACTCTTTAGTGTGTACTACGTGTGATGTTACTTCACAATAAAACTGGTATTTAACTCTTTAGTGTGTACTACGTGTGATGTTACTTCACAATAAAACTGGTACTTAACTCTTTAGTGTGTACTACGTGTGATGTTACTTCACAATAAAAGTGGTATTTAACTCTTTAGTGTGTACTACGTGTGATGTTACTTCACAATAAAACTGGTATTTAACTCTTTAGTGTGTACTACGTGTGATGTTACTTCACAATAAAACTGTTATTTAACTCTTTAGTGTGTACTACGTGTGATGTTACTTCACAATAAAACTGGTAATTAACTCTATAGTGTGTACTACGTGTGATGTTACTTCACAATAAAAGTGGTACTTAACTCTTTAGTGTGTACTACGTGTGATGTTACTTCACAATAAAACTGGTACTTAACTCTTTAGTGTGTACTACGTGTGATGTTACTTCACAATAAAACTGGTACTTAACTCTATAGTGTGTACTACGTGTGATGTTACTTCACAATAAAAGTGGTACTTAACTCTTTAGTGTGTACTACGTGTGATGTTACTTCACAATAAAAGTGGTACTTAACTCTATAGTGTGTACAACGTGTGATGTTACTTCACAATAAAACCGGTACTTATCTCTTTAGTGTGTACTACGTGTGATGTTACTTCACAATAAAACTGGTACTTAACTCTGTAGTGTGTACTACGTGTGATGTTACTTCACAATAAAACTGGTACTTATCTCTTTAGTGTGTACTACGTGTGATGTTACTTCACAATAAAACTGGTATTTAACTCTTTAGTGTGTACAACGTGTGATGTTACTTCACAATAAAACTGGTAATTAACTCTATAGTGTGTACTACGTGTGATGTTACTTCACAATAAAAGTGGTACTTAACTCTTTAGTGTGTACTACGTGTGATGTTACTTCACAATAAAACTGGTACTTAACTCTATTAGTGTGTACTACGTGTGATGTTACTTCACAATAAAACCGGTACTTATCTCTTTAGTGTGTACTACGTGTGATGTTACTTCACAATAAAACTGGTACTTAACTCTGTAGTGTGTACTACGTGTGATGTTACTTCACAATAAAACTGGTACTTATCTCTTTAGTGTGTACTACGTGTGATGTTACTTCACAATAAAACTGGTACTTAACTCTATAGTGTGTACTACGTGTGATGTTACTTCACAATAAAACTGGTACTTAACTCTTTAGTGTTTACTACCTGTGATGTAGTGTTTATTACGTGTGATGTTACTTCACAATAAAACTGGTACTTAACTCTTTAGTGTGTAGTACGTGTGATGTTACTTCACAATAAAACTGGTATTTAACTCTTTAGTGTGTACTACGTGTGATGTTACTTCACAATAAAACTGGTATTTAACTCTTTAGTGTGTACTACGTGTGATGTTACTTCACAATAAAACTGGTAATTAACTCTTTAGTGTGTACTACGTGTGATGTTACTTCACAATAAAAGTGGTACTTAACTCTTTAGTGTGTACTACGTGTGATGTTACTTCACAATAAAACTGGTACTTAACTCTATAGTGTGTACTACGTGTGATGTTACTTCACAATAAAACTGGTATTTAACTCTTTAGTGTGTACTACGTGTGATGTTACTTCACAATAAAACTGGTACTTAACTCTATAGTGTGTACTACGTGTGATGTTACTTCACAATAAAACTGGTACTTAACTCTTTAGTGTGTACTACGTGTGATGTTACTTCACAATAAAAGTGGTACTTAACTCTTTAGTGTGTACTACGTGTGATGTTACTTCACAATAAAACTGGTACTTAACTCTTTAGTGTGTACTACGTGTGATGTTACTTCACAATAAAACTGGTACTTAACTCTTTAGTGTGTACTACGTGTGATGTTACTTCACAATAAAACTGGTATTTAACTCTTTAGTGTGTACTACGTGTGATGTTACTACAGAATAAAACTTGTATTTAACTCTTTAGTGTGTACTACGTGTGATGTTACTTCACAATAAAACTGGTACTTAACTCTTTAGTGTGTACTACGTGTGATGTTACTTCACAATAAAACTGGTATTTAACTCTTTAGTGTGTGTACTTCGTGTGATGTTACTTCACAATAAATTGGTATTTAACTCTTTAGTGTGTACTACGTGTGATGTTGTTTCACAATAAAACTGGTACTTAACTCTTTGGTGTGTAGTACGTGTGATGTTACTTTACAATAAAACTGGTATTTAACTCTTTAGTGTGTACTACGTGTGATGTTACTTCACAATAAATTGGTATTTAACTCTTTAGTGTGTACTACGTGTGATGTTGTTTCACAATAAAACTGGTACTTAACTCTTTAGTGTGTACTACGTGTGATGTTACTTCACAATAAAACTGGTATTTAACTCTTTAGTGTGTACTACGTGTGATGTTACTTCACAATAAAACTGGTACTTAACTCTTTAGTGTGTACTACGTGTGATGTTACTTCACAATAAAACTGGTACTTAACTCTTTAGTGTGTACTACGTGTGATGTTACTTCACAATAAAACTGGTATTTAACTCTTTAGTGTGTACTACGTGTGATGTTACTTCACAATAAAACTGGTATTTAACTCTTTAGTGTGTACTACGTGTGATGTTACTTCACAATAAAACTGGTAATTAACTCTATAGTGTGTACTACGTGTGATGTTACTTCACAATAAAAGTGGTACTTAACTCTTTAGTGTGTACTACGTGTGATGTTACTTCACAATAAAACTGGTACTTAACTCTTTAGTGTGTACTACGTGTGATGTTACTTCACAATAAAACTGGTACTTATCTCTTTAGTGTGTACTACGTGTGATGTTACTTCACAATAAAACTGGTACTTAACTCTTTAGTGTGTACTACGTGTGATGTTACTTCACAATAAAACTGGTACTTAACTCTTTAGTGTTTACTACCTGTGATGTAGTGTTTATTACGTGTGATGTTACTTCACAATAAAACTGGTACTTAACTCTTTAGTGTGTACTACGTGTGATGTTACTTCACAATAAAACTGGTATTTAACTCTTTAGTGTGTACTACGTGTGATGTTACTTCACAATAAAACTGGTATTTAACTCTTTAGTGTGTACTACGTGTGATGTTACTTCACAATAAAAGTGGTACTTAACTCTTTAGTGTGTACTACGTGTGATGTTACTTCACAATAAAACTGGTACTTAACTCTATAGTGTGTACTACGTGTGATGTTACTTCACAATAAAACTGGTATTTAACTCTTTGGTGTGTACTACGTGTGATGTTACTTCATAATAAAACTGCTACTTAACTCTATAGTGTGTACTACGTGTGATGTTACTTCAGAATAAAACTGGTACTTAACTCTTTAGTGTGTACTACGTGTGATGTTACTTCACAATAAAAGTGGTACTTAACTCTTTAGTGTGTACTACGTGTGATGTTACTTCACAATAAAACTGGTATTTAGCTCTTTAGTGTGTACTACGTGTGATGTTATTTCACAATAAAACTGGTACTTAACTCTTTAGTGTGTACTACGTGTGATGTTACTTCACAATAAAACTGGTACTTAACTCTTTAGTGTGTACTACGTGTGATGTTACTTCACAATAAAACTGGTATTTATCTCTTTAGTGTGTACTACGTGTGATGTTACTTCACAATAAATTGGTATTTAACTCTTTAGTGTGTACTACGTGTGATGTTGTTTCACAATAAAACTGGTACTTAACTCTTTAGTGTGTACTACGTGTGATGTTACTTCACAATAAAACTGGTATTTATCTCTTTAGTGTGTACTACGTGTGATGTTACTTCACAATAAATTGGTATTTAACTCTTTAGTGTGTACTACGTGTGATGTTACTTCACAATAAAACTGGTACTTAACTCTTTAGTGTGTACTACGTGTGATGTTACTTCACAATAAAACTGGTATTTAACTCTTTAGTGTGTACTACGTGTGATGTTACTTCACAATAAAACTGGTACTTAACTCTTTAGTGTGTACTACGTGTGATGTTACTTCACAATAAAAGTGGTACTTAACTCTTTAGTGTGTACTACGTGTGATGTTACTTCACAATAAAACTGGTATTTAACTCTTTAGTGTGTACTACGTGTGATGTTACTTCACAATAAAACTGGTATTTAACTCTTTAGTGTGTACTACGTGTGATGTTACTTCACAATAAAACTGGTAATTAACTCTATAGTGTGTACTACGTGTGATGTTACTTCACAATAAAAGTGGTACTTAACTCTTTAGTGTGTACTACGTGTGATGTTACTTCACAATAAAACTGGTACTTAACTCTATAGTGTGTACTACGTGTGATGTTACTTCACAATAAAACTGGTACTTAACTCTTTAGTGTGTACTACGTGTGATGTTACTTCACAATAAAACTGGTACTTAACTCTGTAGTGTGTACTACGTGTGATGTTACTTCACAATAAAACTGGTACTTAACTCTTTAGTGTGTACTACGTGTGATGTTACTTCACAATAAAACTGGTACTTAACTCTATAGTGTGTACTACGTGTGATGTTACTTCACAATAAAAGTGGTACTTAACTCTTTAGTGTTTACTACCTGTGATGTAGTGTTTATTACGTGTGATGTTACTTCACAATAAAACTGGTACTTAACTCTTTAGTGTGTACTACGTGTGATGTTACTTCACAATAAAACTGGTATTTAACTCTTTAGTGTGTACTACGTGTGATGTTACTTCACAATAAAACTGGTATTTAACTCTTTAGTGTGTACTACGTGTGATGTTACTTCACAATAAAAGTGGTACTTAACTCTTTAGTGTGTACTACGTGTGATGTTACTTCACAATAAAACTGGTACTTAACTCTTTAGTGTGTACTACGTGTGATGTTACTTCACAATAAAACTGGTATTTAACTCTTTGGTGTGTACTACGTGTGATGTTACTTCACAATAAAACTGGTACTTAACTCTATAGTGTGTACTACGTGTGATGTTACTTCAGAATAAAACTGGTACTTAACTCTTTAGTGTGTACTACGTGTGATGTTACTTCACAATAAAAGTGGTACTTAACTCTTTAGTGTGTACTACGTGTGATGTTACTTCACAATAAACTGGTATTTAACTCTTTAGTGTGTACTACGTGTGATGTTACTTCACAATAAAACTGGTACTTAACTCTTTAGTGTGTACTACGTGTGATGTTACTTCACAATAAAACTGGTACTTAACTCTTTAGTGTGTACTACGTGTGATGTTACTTCACAATAAAAGTGGTACTTAACTCTTTAGTGTGTACTACGTGTGATGTTACTTCACAATAAAACTGGTACTTAACTCTTTAGTGTGTACTACGTGTGATGTTACTTCACAATAAAACTGGTATTTAACTCTTTAGTGTGTACTACGTGTGATGTTACTTCACAATAAAACTGGTATTTAACTCTTTAGTGTGTACTACGTGTGATGTTACTTCACAATAAAACTGGTACTTAACTCTTTAGTGTGTACTACGTGTGATGTTACTTCACAATAAAACTGGTACTTAACTCTTTAGTGTGTACTACGTGTGATGTTACTTCACAATAAAACTGGTATTTAACTCTTTAGTGTGTACTACGTGTGATGTTACTTCACAATAAAACTGGTATTTAACTCTTTAGTGTGTACTACGTGTGATGTTACTTCACAATAAAAGTGGTACTTAACTCTTTAGTGTGTACTACGTGTGATGTTACTTCACAATAAAACTGGTACTTAACTCTATAGTGTGCACTACGTGTGATGTTACTTCACAATAAAACTGGTACTTAACTTTAGTGTTTACTACCTGATGTAGTGTGTACTACGTGTGATGTTACTTCACAATAAAACTGGTACTTAACTCTTTAGTGTGTACGTGTGATGTTACTCACAATAAAACTGGTATTTAACTCTTTAGTGTGTACTACGTGTGATGTTACTTCACAATAAAACTGGTATTTAACTCTTTAGTGTGTACTACGTGTGATGTTACTTCACAATAAAACTGGTATTTAACTCTTTAGTGTGTACTACGTGTGATGTTACTTCACAATAAAACTGGTATTTAACTCTTTAGTGTGTACTACGTGTGATGTTACTTCACAATAAAACTGGTATTTAACTCTTTAGTGTGTACTACGTGTGATGTTACTTCACAATAAAACTGGTACTTAACTCTTAGTGTGTACTACGTGTGATGTTACTTCACAATAAAACTGGTATTTAACTCTTTAGTGTGTACTACGTGTGATGTTACTTCACAATAAAACTGGTACTTAACTCTTTAGTGTGTACTACGTGTGATGTTACTTCACAATAAAACTGGTATTTAACTCTTTAGTGTGTACTACGTGTGATGTTACTTCACAATAAAACTGGTACTTAACTCTTTAGTGTGTACTACGTGTGATGTTACTTCACAATAAAACTGGTACTTAACTCTTTAGTGTGTACTACGTGTGATGTTACTTCACAATAAAACTGGTATTTAACTCTTTAGTGTGTACTACGTGTGATGTTACTTCACAATAAAACTGGTACTTAACTCTTTAGTGTGTACTACGTGTGATGTTACTTCACAATAAAACTGGTACTTAACTCTTTAGTGTGTACTACGTGTGATGTTACTTCACAATAAAACTGGTATTTAACTCTTTAGTGTGTACTACGTGTGATGTTACTTCACAATAAAACTGGTATTTAACTCTTTAGTGTGTACTACGTGTGATGTTACTTCACAATAAAACTGGTACTTAACTCTTTAGTGTGTACTACGTGTGATGTTACTTCACAATAAAACTGGTATTTAACTCTTTAGTGTGTACTACGTGTGATGTTACTTCACAATAAACTGGTATTTAACTCTTTAGTGTGTACTACGTGTGATGTTACTTCACAATAAAACTGGTACTTAACTCTTTTGTGTGTAGTACGTGTGATGTTACTTCACAATAAAACTGGTATTTATCTCTTTAGTGTGTACTACGTGTGATGTTACTTCACAATAAATTGGTATTTAACTCTTTAGTGTGTACTACGTGTGATGTTACTTCACAATAAAACTGGTACTTAACTCTTTAGTGTGTACTACGTGTGATGTTACTTCACAATAAAACTGGTATTTAACTCTTTAGTGTGTACTACGTGTGATGTTACTTCACAATAAAAGTGGTACTTAACTCTTTAGTGTGTACTACGTGTGATGTTACTTCACAATAAAAGTGGTACTTAACTCTTTAGTGTGTACTACGTGTGATGTTACTTCACAATAAAACTGGTATTTAACTCTTTAGTGTGTACTACGTGTGATGTTACTTCACAATAAAACTGGTATTTAACTCTTTAGTGTGTACTACGTGTGATGTTACTTCACAATAAAACTGGTACTTAACTCTTTAGTGTGTACTACGTGTGATGTTACTTCACAATAAAAGTGGTACTTAACTCTTTAGTGTGTACTACGTGTGATGTTACTTCACAATAAAACTGGTACTTAACTCTATAGTGTGTACTACGTGTGATGTTACTTCACAATAAAACTGGTACTTATCTCTTTAGTGTGTACTACGTGTGATGTTACTTCACAATAAAACTGGTACTTAACTCTGTAGTGTGTACTACGTGTGATGTTACTTCACAATAAAACTGGTACTTATCTCTTTTGTGTGTACTACGTGTGATGTTACTTCACAATAAAACTGCTACTTAACTCTATAGTGTGTACTACGTGTGATGTTACTTCACAATAAAAGTGGTACTTAACTCTTTAGTGTTTACTACCTGTGATGTAGTGTTTATTACGTGTGATGTTACTTCACAATAAAACTGGTACTTAACTCTTTAGTGTGTACTACGTGTGATGTTACTTCACAATAAAACTGGTATTTAACTCTTTAGTGTGTACTACGTGTGATGTTACTTCACAATAAAACTGGTATTTAACTCTTTAGTGTGTACTACGTGTGATGTTACTTCACAATAAAAGTGGTACTTAACTCTTTAGTGTGTACTACGTGTGATGTTACTTCACAATAAAACTGGTACTTAACTCTATAGTGTGTACTACGTGTGATGTTACTTCACAATAAAACTGGTATTTAACTATTTGGTGTGTACTACGTGTGATGTTACTTCATAATAAAACTGGTACTTAACTCTATAGTGTGTACTACGTGTGATGTTACTTCACAATAAAACTGGTACTTAACTCTTTAGTGTGTACTACGTGTGATGTTACTTCACAATAAAAGTGGTACTTAACTCTTTAGTGTGTACTACGTGTGATGTTACTTCACAATAAATTGGTATTTAGCTCTTTAGTGTGTACTACGTGTGATGTTACTTCACAATAAAACTGGTACTTAACTCTTTAGTGTGTACTACGTGTGATGTTACTTCACAATAAAACTGGTACTTAACTCTTTAGTGTGTACTACGTGTGATGTTACTTCACAATAAAACTGGTATTTAACTCTTTAGTGTGTACTACGTGTGATGTTACTTCACAATAAAACTGGTACTTAACTCTTTAGTGTGTACTACGTGTGATGTTACTTCACAATAAAACTGGTATTTAACTCTTTAGTGTGTACTACGTGTGATGTTACTTCACAATAAAACTGGTATTTAACTCTTTAGTGTGTACTACGTGTGATGTTACTTCACAATAAAACTGGTAATTAACTCTTTAGTGTGTACTACGTGTGATGTTACTTCACAATAAAACTGGTACTTAACTCTTTAGTGTGTACTACGTGTGATGTTACTTCACAATAAAACTGGTACTTAACTCTTTAGTGTGTACTACGTGTGATGTTACTTCACAATAAAACTGGTATTTAACTCTTTAGTGTGTACTACGTGTGATGTTACTTCACAATAAAACTGGTACTTAACTCTTTAGTGTGTACTACGTGTGATGTTACTTCACAATAAAACTGGTACTTAACTCTTTAGTGTGTACTACGTGTGATGTTACTTCACAATAAAACTGGTACTTAACTCTTTAGTGTGTACTACGTGTGATGTTACTTCACAATAAAACTGGTACTTAACTCTTTAGTGTGTACTACGTGTGATGTTACTTCACAATAAAACTGGTACTTAACTCTTTAGTGTGTACTACGTGTGATGTTACTTCACAATAAAACTGGTATTTAACTCTTTAGTGTGTACTACGTGTGATGTTACTTCACAATAAAACTGGTATTTAACTCTTTAGTGTGTACTACGTGTGATGTTACTTCACAATAAAACTGGTACTTAACTCTTTAGTGTGTACTACGTGTGATGTTACTTCACAATAAAACTGGTATTTAACTCTTTAGTGTGTACTACGTGTGATGTTACTTCACAATAAAACTGGTATTTAACTCTTTAGTGTGTACTACGTGTGATGTTACTTCACAATAAAACTGGTACTTAACTCTTTGGTGTGTGTACTACGTGTGATGTTACTTCACAATAAAACTGGTATTTAACTCTTTAGTGTGTACTACGTGTGATGTTACTTCACAATAAAAGTGGTAAACTGGTACTTAACTCTTTAGTAGTGTGTACTACGTGTGATGTTACTTCACAATAAAACTGGTATTTAACTCTTTAGTGTGTACTACGTGTGATGTTACTTCACAATAAAACTGGTATTTAACTCTTTAGTGTGTACTACGTGTGATGTTACTTCACAATAAAAGTGGTACTTAACTCTTTAGTGTGTACTACGTGTGATGTTACTTCACAATAAAACTGGTACTTAACTCTTTAGTGTGTACTACGTGTGATGTTACTTCACAATAAAACTGGTACTTAACTCTTTAGTGTACTACGTGTGATGTTACTTCACAATAAAACTGGTACTTAACTCTTTAGTGTGTACTACGTGTGATGTTACTTCACAATAAAACTGGTACTTAACTCTTTAGTGTGTACTACGTGTGATGTTACTTCACAATAAAACTGGTACTTACTCTTACTCTGTAGTGTGTACTACGTGTGATGTTACTTCACAATAAAACTGGTACTTAACTCTTTAGTGTGTACTACGTGTGATGTTACTTCACAATAAAACTGGTACTTAACTCTTTAGTGTGTACTACGTGTGATGTTACTTCACAATAAAACTGGTATTTAACTCTTTAGTGTGTACTACGTAAAAGTGGTACTTAACTCTATAGTGTGTACTACGTGATGTTACTTCACAATAAAACTGGTTATTTAACTCTTTAGTGTGTACTACGTGTGATGTTACTTCACAATAAAACTGGTATTTAACTCTTTAGTGTGTACTACGTGTGATGTTACTTCACAATAAAACTGGTACTTAACTCTTTAGTGTGTACTACGTGTGATGTTACTTCACAATAAAACTGGTACTTAACTCTTTAGTGTGTACTACGTGTGATGTTACTTCACAATAAAACTGGTATTTAACTCTTTAGTGTGTACTACGTGTGATGTTACTTCACAATAAAACTGGTATTTAACTCTTTAGTGTGTACTACGTGTGATGTTACTTCACAATAAAACTGGTACTTAACTCTTTAGTGTGTACTACGTGTGATGTTACTTCACAATAAAACTGGTACTTAACTCTTTAGTGTGTACTACGTGTGATGTTACTTCACAATAAAACTGGTATTTAACTCTTTAGTGTGTACTACGTGTGATGTTACTTCACAATAAAACTGGTATTTAACTCTTTGGTGTGTACTACGTGTGATGTTACTTCACAATAAAACTGGTACTTAACTCTTTAGTGTGTACTACGTGTGATGTTACTTCACAATAAAACTGGTATTTAACTCTATAGTGTGTACTACGTGTGATGTTACTTCACAATAAAACTGGTATTTAACTCTTGATGTAGTGTGTACTACGTGTGATGTTACTTCACAATAAAACTGGTACTTAACTCTTTAGTGTGTACTACGTGTGATGTTACTTCACAATAAAACTGGTATTTAACTCTTTAGTGTGTACTACGTGTGATGTTACTTCACAATAAAACTGGTACTTAACTCTTTAGTGTGTACTACGTGTGATGTTACTTCACAATAAAACTGGTATTTAACTCTTTAGTGTGTACTACGTGTGATGTTACTTCACAATAAAACTGGTACTTAACTCTTTAGTGTGTACTACGTGTGATGTTACTTCACAATAAAACTGGTATTTAACTCTTTAGTGTGTACTACGTGTGATGTTACTTCACAATAAAACTGGTACTTAACTCTTTAGTGTGTACTACGTGTGATGTTACTTCACAATAAAACTGGTACTTAACTCTTTAGTGTGTACTACGTGTGATGTTACTTCACAATAAAACTGGTATTTAACTCTTTAGTGTGTACTACGTGTGATGTTACTTCACAATAAACTGGTATTTAACTCTTTAGTGTACTACGTGTGATGTTACTTCACAATAAAACTGGTACTTAACTCTATAGTGTACTACGTGTGATGTTACTTCACAATAAAACTGGTATTTAACTCTTTAGTGTGTACTACGTGTGATGTTACTTCACAATAAAACTGGTATTTAACTCTTTAGTGTGTACTACGTGTGATGTTACTTCACAATAAAACTGGTATTTAACTCTTTAGTGTGTACTACGTGTGATGTTACTTCACAATAAAACTGGTACTTAACTCTTTAGTGTGTACTACGTGTGATGTTACTTCACAATAAAACTGGTATTTAACTCTTTAGTGTGTACTACGTGTGATGTTACTTCACAATAAAACTGGTATTTAACTCTTTAGTGTGGTACGTGATGATGTTACTCACAATAAACTGGTATTTATCTCTTTAGTGTGTACTACGTGTGATGTTACTTCACAATAAAACTCTTTAGTGGTACTACGTGTGATGTTGTTTCACAATAAAACTGGTATTTAACTCTATAGTGTGTACTACGTGTGATGTTACTTCACAATAAAACTGGTACTTAACTCTTTAGTGTGTACTACGTGTGATGTTACTTCACAATAAAACTGGTACTTAACTCTTTAGTGTGTACTACGTGTGATGTTACTTCACATAAAACTGGTACTTAACTCTTTAGGTGTGTACTACGTGTGATGTTACTTCACAATAAAACTGGTATTTAACTCTTTAGTGTGTACTACGTGTGATGTTACTTCACAATAAAACTGGTATTTAACTCTTTGTGTGTACCTACGTGTGATGTTACTTCACAATAAAACTGGTAATTAACTCTATAGTGTACTACGTGTGATGTTACTTCTTCAAAACTGGTAACTTAACTCTTTAGTGTGTACTACGTGTGATGTTACTTCACAATAAAACTGGTACTTAACTCTATAGTGTGTACTACGTGTGATGTTACTTCACAATAAAACTGGTACTTAACTCTTTAGTGTGTACTACGTGTGATGTTACTTCACAATAAACTGGTACTTAACTCTTTAGTGTGTACTACGTGTGATGTTACTTCACAATAAAACTGGTACTTAACTCTTTTGTGTGTACTACGTGTGATGTTACTTCACAATAAAACTGGTACTTAACTCTTTAGTGTGTACTACGTGTGATGTTACTTCACAATAAAACTGGTACTTAACTCTAATTTAGTGTAGTGTACTACGTGTGATGTTACTTCACAATAAAACTGGTACTTAACTCTTTAGTGTGTACTACGTGTGATGTTACTTCACAATAAAACTGGTATTTAACTCTTTAGTGTACTACGTGTGATGTTACTTCACAATAAACTGGTATTTAACTCTTTAGTGTGTACTACGTGTGATGTTACTTCACAATAAAAGTGGTACTTAACTCTTTAGTGTGTACTACGTGTGATGTTACTTCACAATAAAACTGGTATTTAACTCTTTAGTGTGTACTACGTGTGATGTTACTTCACAATAAAACTGGTATTTAACTCTTTAGTGTGTACTACGTGTGATGTTACTTCACAATAAAACTGGTACTTAACTCTATAGTGTGTACTACGTGTGATGTTACTTCACAATAAAACTGGTATTTAACTCTTTAGTGTGTACTACGTGTGATGTTACTTCACAATAAAAGTGGTACTTAACTCTTTAGTGTGTACTACGTGTGATGTTACTTCACAATAAAACTGGTATTTAACTCTTTAGTGTGTACTACGTGTGATGTTACTTCACAATAAAACTGGTACTTAACTCTTTAGTGTGTACTACGTGTGATGTTACTTCACAATAAAACTGGTACTTAACTCTTTAGTGTGTACTACGTGTGATGTTACTTCACAATAAAACTGGTATTTAACTCTTTGGTGTGTACTACGTGTGATGTTACTTCACAATAAAACTGGTATTTAACTCTTTAGTGTACTACGTGTGATGTTACTTCACAATAAAACTGGTAATTAACTCTTTAGTGTGTACTACGTGTGATGTTACTTCACAATAAAAGTGGTACTTAACTCTTTAGTGTGTACTACGTGTGATGTTACTTCACAATAAACTGGTATTTAACTCTATAGTGTGTACTACGTGATGTTACTTCACAATAAAACTGGTATTTAACTCTTTAGTGTGTACTACGTGTGATGTTACTTCACAATAAAACTGGTACTTAACTCTTTAGTGTGTACTACGTGTGATGTTACTTCACAATAAAACTGGTGCTTAACTCTTTAGTGTGTGTACTACGTGTGATGTTACTTCACAATAAAAGTGGTTAACTCTTTAGTGTGTACTACGTGTGATGTTACTTCACAATAAAACTGGTATTTAACTCTTTAGTGTGTACTACGTGTGATGTTACTTCACAATAAAACTGGTATTTAACTCTTTAGTGTGTACTACGTGTGATGTTACTTCACAATAAAACTGGTACTTAACTCTCTTTAGTGTGTACTACGTGTGATGTTACTTCACAATAAAACTGGTACTTAACTCTATAGTGTGTACTACGTGTGATGTTACTTCACAATAAAACTGGTATTTAACTCTTTAGTGTTTACTATGTGATGTAGTGTTTATTACGTTATGATGTTACTTCACAATAAAACTGGTACTTAACTCTTTTAGTGTACTACGTGTGATGTTACTTCACAATAAACTGGTATTTAACTCTTTAGTGTGTACTACGTGTGATGTTACTTCACAATAAAAGTGGTATTTAACTCTTTAGTGTGTACTACGTGTGATGTTACTTCACAATAAAACTGGTACTTAACTCTTTAGTGTGTACTACGTGTGATGTTACTTCACAATAAAACTGGTATTTAACTATTTAGTGTGTACTACGTGTGATGTTACTTCACAATAAAACTGGTACTTAACTCTTTAGTAGTGTACTACGTGTGATGTTACTTCACAATAAAACTGGTACTTAACTCTTTAGTGTGTACTACGTGTGATGTTACTTCACAATAAAACTGGTACTTAACTCTTTAGTGTACTTTACGTGCGGATGTTACTTCACAATAAATTGGTATTTAGCTCTTTAGGTGTGTACTACGTGTGATGTTACTTCACAATAAAACTGGTATTTAACTCTTTTAGTGTACTACGTGTGATGTTACTTTCAGTAAAACTGGTACTTAACTCCTTTAGTGTAGTACGTGTGATGTTACTTCACAATAAAACTGGTATTTAACTCTTTAGTGTGTACTACGTGTGATGTTACTTCACAATAAACTGGTATTTAACTCTTTGGTGTGTGTATTACGTGTGATGTTACTTCACAATAAAACTGGTAATTAACTCTTTAGTAGTGTGTACTACGTGTGATGTTACTTCACAATAAAACTGGTACTTAACTCTTTAGTGTGTACCTACGTGTGATGTTACTTCACAATAAAACTGGTACTTAACTCTTAGTGTTGTTGTACTACGTGTGATGTTACTTCACAATAAAACTGGTATTTAACTCTTTAGTGTATGTACTACGTGTGATGTTACTTCACAATAAAACTGGTACTTAACTCTTTGGTGTGTACTACGTGTGTGATGTTACTTCACAATAAAACTGGTACTTAACTCTTTGTGTGTGTACTACGTGTGATGTTACTTCACAATAAAAGTGGTATTTAACTCTTTAGTGTGTACTACGTGTGATGTTACTTCACAATAAAACTGGTACTTAACTCTTTAGTGTGTACTACGTGTGATGTTACTTCACAATAAAACTGGTACTTAACTCTTTAGTGTGTACTACGTGTGATGTTACTTCACAATAAAACTGGTATTTAACTCTTTTAGTGTACTACGTGTGATGTTACTACACAATAAAACTTGTATTTAACTCTTTAGTGTGTACTACGTGTGATGTTACTTCACAATAAAACTGGTACTTAACTCTTTAGTGTGTACTACGTGTGATGTTACTTCACAATAAAACTGGTATTTAACTCTTTAGTATTGTACTACGTGTGATGTTACTTCACAATAAATTGGTATTTAACTCTTTAGTGTACTACGTGTGATGTTGTTTCACAATAAAACTGGTACTTAACTCTTTGTGTGTACTACGTGTGATGTTACTTCACAATAAAACTGGTATTTATCTCTTTAGTGTGTACTACGTGATGTTACTCACAATAAATTGGTATTTAGCTCTTTGAAGTATTACTACGTGTGATGTTGTTTCACAATAAAACTGGTACTTAACTCTTTAGTGTGTACTACGTGTGATGTTACTTCACAATAAAACTGGTATTTAACTCTTTAGTGTGTACTACGTGTGATGTTACTTCACAATAAAACTGGTACTTAACTCCATAGTGTGTACTACGTGTGATGTTATTTCACAATAAAACTGGTATTTATCTCTTTAGTGTGTACTACGTGTGATGTTACTTCACAATAAAACTGGTATCTTAACTCTTCTGTAGTGTGTACTACGTGTGATGTTACTTCACAATAAAACTGGTATTTAACTCTTTGAATTAGTGTACTACGTGTGATGTTACTTCACAATAAAAGTGCTACTTAACTCTATATAGTGTACTACGTGTGATGTTACTTCACAATAAAACTGGTACTTCCACTCTAGTAGTGTGTACTACGTGTGATGTTACCTCACAATAAACCTATACTTATCTCTTTAAGTGTGTACTACGTGTGATGTTACTTCACAATAAAACTGGTATTTAACTCTGTAATGTGTTACTACGTGTGATGTTACTTCACAATAAAACTGGTACTTTATCTCTTTAGTGTGTGTACTACGTGTGATGTTCCTTCACAATAAAACTGCAACCTTACTCTACCCTGTCTACTACGTGATACATGATTACTCGCCAATAAAAAATGGTACTTAACTCTTTAGCGGTTACTACCACCTGTGATGTAGTGTTATTGCGTGTGATGTGTTACTTCACAATAAAACTGGTATTTAACTCTTTAGTGTGTACTACGTGTGATGTTACTCACAATAAAACTGGTATTTAACCTTTAGTGTGTACTACGTGTGATGTTACTTCACAATAAAACTGGTAATTAACTCTTTAGTGTAAAATTACTACGTGTGATGTTACTTCACAATAAAAGTGGTACTTAACCTTTAGTGTACTACGTGTGATGTTACTTCACAATAAAACTGGTGCACTTAACTCTATAGTGTAAATTTTTCGTGATGTTGCTTCACAACAAAACTGGTATTTAACTCTTTAGTGTATTACGTATGTGATGTTAC
This sequence comes from Tachypleus tridentatus, assembly GCF_004210375.1. Lineage (NCBI taxonomy): Eukaryota > Metazoa > Arthropoda > Merostomata > Xiphosura > Limulidae > Tachypleus > Tachypleus tridentatus. Next base: position 127,344,972 of record NC_134834.1, on the reverse strand, counting down.
TTCACAATAAAACTGCTTTACTTAACTCTTTAGTGTGTACTACGTGTGTGATGTTACTTCAGAATAAACTGGTGCTTAACTCTTTAGTGTGTACTACGTGTGATGTTACTTCACAATAAAACTGGTACTTAACTCTATAGTGTGTACTACGTGTGATGTTACTTCACAATAAATTGGTATTTAACTCTTTAGTGTGTACTACGTGTGATGTTACTTCACAATAAAACTGGTATTTAACTCTTTAGTGTACTACGTGTGATGTTACTCACAATAAAGTGGTACTTAACTCTTTAGTGTGTACTACGCGGTGATGTTACTACAGAATAAAACTGGTATTTAACTCTTTAGTGTGTACTACGTGATGTTACTTCACAATAAAACTTGCTACTTAACTCTTTAGTGTGTACTACGTGTGATGTTACTTCACAATAAAACTGGTATTTAACCTTTAGTGTTTTACTACCTGCACATGTGTGATGTTACTTCACAATAAACTGGTACTTAACTCTTTAGTGTATTACGTGTGATGTTACTTCACAATAAAACTGGTAAATTTAACTCTTTAGTGTGTACTACGTGTGATGTTACTTCACAATAAACTGGTATTTAGCTCTTAGTGTGTACTACGTGTGATGTTACTTCACAATAAAAGTGGTACTTAACTCTTAGTGTACTACGTGTGATGTTACTTCACAATAAAACTGGTACTTAACTCTATAGTTGTGTACTACGTGTGATGTTACTTCACAATAAAACTGGTATTTAACTATTTGTGTATTACGTGTGATGTTACTTCATAATAAAACTGCTACTTAACTCTCTTAGTGTGTACTACGTGTGATGTTACTTCAGAATAAAACTGGTACTTAACCTTTAGTAGTACTACGTGTGATGTTACTTCACAATAAAAGTGGTACTTAACTCTTTAGTGTACTACGTGTGATGTTACTTCACAATAAATTGGTATTTAGCTCTTTAGTGTGTACTACGTGTGATGTTACTCACAATAAAACTGGTACTTAACTCTATAGTTGTGTACTACGTGTGTGATGTTACTTCAGAATAAAACTGGTACTTAACTCTTTAGTGTAAAACTACGGTGATGTTACTCACAATAAAAGTGGTATTTAACTCTTTAGTGTGTACTACGTGTGATGTTACTTCACAATACAAACTGGTATTTGACTCTTTAGTGTGTACTACGTGTGATGTTACTTCACAATAAAACTGGTACTTAACTCTTTAAAGTGTACTACGTGTGATGTTACTTCACAATAAAACTGGTATTTAACTCTTTAGTGTAAAATACTACGTGTGATGTTACTCAGAATAAAACTGGTATTTAACTCTTTAGTGTTGTACTACGTGTGATGTTACTTCACAATAAAACTGGTAACTTAACTCTTTAGTGTGTACTACGTGTGATGTTACTTCACAATAAACTGGTATTTAACTCTTTAGTGTGTACTACGTGTGATGTTACTTCACAATAAAACTGGTATTTAGCTCTTTAGTGTGTACTACGTGTGATGTTACTTCACAATAAAAGCTGGTACTTAACCTTTTGGTGTGTACTACGTGTGATGTTACTTTCACAATAAACTGGTATTTATCTCTTTAGTGTGTACTACGTGTGATGTTACTTCACAATAAAATTGGTAATTAACTCTTTATTGTGTACTACGTGTGATGTTGTTTCACAATAAAAACTGGTACTTAACTCTCTAGTGTTGTACTACGTGTGATGTTACTTCACAATAAAACTGGTATTTAACTCTTTAGTTGTGTACTACGTGATGTTACTTCACAATAAAAGTGGTACTTTAACTCTTTAGTGTGTACTACGTGTGATGTTACTTCACATAAAAGTGGTACTTAACTCTTTAGTGTGTACTACGTGTGATGTTACTTCACAATAAAACTGGTATTTAACTCTTTAGTGTGTAACTACGTGTGATGTTACTTCACAATAAAACTGGTATTTAACTCTTTAGTGTGTACTACGTGTGATGTTACTTCACAATAAAACTGGTAATTAACTCTTTAGTGTGTACTACGTGTGATGTTACTTCGCAATAAAAGTGGTAATTAACTCTTTAGTGGTACTACACAGGTGATGTTACTTCACAATAAAACTGGTACTTCCACTCTGTTAGTGTACTACGTGTGATGTTACTTTCACAATAAAACCTATACTTAACTCTTTAGTGTACTACGTGTGATGTTACTCACAATAAACTGGTATTTAACTCTGTAATGTGTACTACGTGTGATGTTACTTCACAATAAAACTGGTAATTTATCTCTTTAGTGTATTTTACGTGTGATGTTCACACAAAAAACTGCTACTTAACTCTATGAGTGTCTACTACGTGTGATGTTACTTCACAATAAAAAGTGGAAATTAACTCTTTAGTGTTTACCGTCTGTGATGTAGTGTTTATTACGTGTGATGTTACTTCACAATAAAACTGGTACTTAACTCTTTGGTAGTGTGCGTGTGATGTTACTCCACAATAAAACTGGTATTTAACTCTTAGTGTACTACGCTGTGATGTTACTTCACAATAAAACTGGTACTTAACTCTTTAGTGTGTACTACGTGTGATGTTACTTCACAATAAAATGGTGCTTAAATTTAACTCTTAGGTGTACGTGTGATGTTACTTCACAATAAAACTGGTATTTAACTCTATAGTTGTGTACTACGTGTGATGTTACTTCACAATAAAACTGGTATTTTAACTATTTGGTGTATGTACGTGTGATGTTACTTCATTAATAAACTGGTACTTAACTCTATAGTTATTGACGTACTACGTGTGTGATGTTACTTCACAATAAACTGGTACTTAACTCTTTTAGTGTGTTACTACGTGTGATGTTACTTCACAATACAAGAAAGATACTTAACTCTATAGTGTGTACCATTGCGTGATGTTACTCACACAATAAACTGGTATTTAGCTCTTTAGTAGTACTACGTGTGATGTTACTCTGCAACAAAACTGGTGCTTAACCTTGAGTGTATATTACGTGTGATGTTACTTCACAATAAAACTGGTACTTAACTCTTTAGTGTGTAACTACGTGTGATGTTACTCACAATAAAACTGGTATTTAACTTTTGGTAGTATTACTATGTGGTATGTTACCAATGTTAAAAGTGGTGACTTAACACTTTAGTGTATTACATGTGATGTTACCACAATAAAACTGGTAATTAACTCTTTAGTGTGTACTTACGTGTGATATTACTTCACAATAAAATTGGTATTTAATACTTTGATTAGTGTACTACACGTGATGTTACTCACAATAAAACTGGTACTTAACTCTTTAGGTGTGTACTACGTGTGATGTTACTTCACAATAAAAGGTACTGGACTCTTTAGTAGTGTGTACTACGTGATGTTACTTTCACAATAAAACTTATACTTAACTCTTTAGTGTACTACGTGAGATGTTACTTCACAATAAAACTGGTATTTAACTCTTTAGTGTGTACTACGTGATGTTACTTCACAATAAGTTGTATTTAACTCTTTTTAGTGTACTACGTGTGATGTTACTTCACAATAAAATGGTATTTAACTCTTTAGTGTACTACGTGTGATGTTACTTCACAATAAAACTGGTAATTAACTCTATAATGTACACGTGTATGTGATGTTACTACACAATAAAGTGGTATTTAACTCTTTAGTGTGTACTACGCGTGATGTTACTTCACAATAAAACTGGTACTTACCTCTTTAGTGTGTACTGCATTGTGATGTTACTTACAATAAAACTGGTATTTAACTCTTTAGTGTGTACTACGTGTGATGTTACTTCACAATAAACTGGTATTTAACTCTTTAGTGCAGTACCATCGTGTGATGTTACTCCGCAATAAAACTGGTATTTAACTCTTTTAGTGTGTACTACGTGTGATGTTACTTCACAATAAAACTGGTAATTAAAACTTTAGTGTGTATACTACGTGTGATGTTACTTTATTCACAATAAACTGGTATTTAACCCTTTGGTAAGGTACTACGTGTGATGTTACTTCTCAATAAAAGTGGTACTAACTCTTTATGTGTGTGGCACTACGTGTGATGTTACTTCACTACA